>NC_071355.1:50953448-51253448 GCF_943734655.1 Sabethes cyaneus
TCCGTCCGTCTGAAGTTCAACCTCAAAAATTCTCTAGATCTCAGGAATACTGATGGCACGTTTAAATTAATCTTCTCTAGAAGCTGTGTAGAATTAACATTTCCAAGTCATAGCTGCGAATGAGTTTCGACGATGCTGTAAGTTTTCTATCCCGAGCAGACGACAGTGATCTTCGTACGGCGACAGGCGTGTCGGATTACTCCATGGAAGCAAGATCAAAGCGAATTTTATAGACCGTTTTTGGATAGCTTCAACCCTAGTAACCCAATAGTTTGCGTAAGAACTTCATACTATTGAAGCTTTTTATGAAACCGAACGAACAAGGACTTAAAATAATTATCGCAGGCAATAGAGATCTCGGAAACCACTGACAGCTCTAGATATAAAACATAAGTTTCTGATGGCTTCTAACTCCAAGATCGTTCACCACCTTAACTCTATGGAGGGGGTATCCGCTAATTCCATAAACCCAATCAATGGTCGATTTTTTACGCGTGGAGAATATAACACAATATTTTTGTATACTAATTTCCAGTTGATTCCAGCCGTACCAATCCTCAAACAATTTCACTAGCCGTGTAGCTGTAATTCCGTGCATTCTTCGATTGATTTCACAATAATAAAATCTTCAGATCATCAGCATACCCAAGTTTACAAGCATCTGGTATCAGCAAGCAGATATCATTTAACAACATCGAGAATAGTAACGGTCCCAGGTTACTTCCCTATGATACTCCGAAATTGTTACGAAAAAAAAAGAAAACGAAGACGAAAAAGAAGAAAAAAAGATGGTTGAAAAACAATATTCTGTCTTCTTTTTCTTTTTTCTCTGGCTGTGTTACGTTTACAAACCTCAAAAGTTATAAATGTCTTTGCCAAGCTACTACCACCAAAACAAAAAAAAAGTTTGTTCCAATACATTGTGTAATTTCTGAGAAAAAGGTACATAAAGTTTGAAAATCGTGGTTTTCCAGGAGCGGCGTTTCATTCCGCCGAAGTTGTTCCAAGTCGCACTGGAATGCTTAAGTGTATGATCGTTTTTCGGCCACTTCCTGTGGTCGGATCATTACAAATTTAGTATCAAAATAAGCGGAAAAGACTGCAGAACTAAAATCTGAAATAAAAAAATAATGATTTTTTAACAATTTTTGGTCGTTTATGCACACTTGGTTCCTTTTAAAAAAATTAAAAGCTAATTATTCATAGTTTTCCTAATTGGCTAATTTTATTCTGATCGTGTTCATATCAAGCTACATATTGACACGCATTTTTAATAAGGGTGCATCGATATGCATCGATAGAAATAGATGGTAGTCAAACGGCGATATAGCTGATGAACATGGCGGGTGTAGAAAACTTCAGAACCATCATTCTCCAAGTATGCTTGTATTCGAGAATTTTTTCTGTAAATGTTAGTTTCTAATGAACCAACTGTTATCTGTACAGCTAGTATTAACTGTTTCAAACTGATTTCAACGGCTTGAACTGAATGAATTTAATCAAAATCGACATGTTTGTAGTGTTTGAGGTATATTTCAACCCATTCTGCTTCAGCATTGCGAAACGCAACCAGCTCTTATCTCAATTCTGAACTAGGCCAGGTCTAAGATATCATTTCATTGAGGTCTGAGAAACAAAGATAAGATTGTGAAAGATTTAGCCGAAATATGTTTGGATGGATCATTACTTTTCATTGCTTATTTGAATGGCAGTTTTTCACAAGGACGCAAACTGGTGTAGAAGATTTTGTTAACCAATGTAGAGAATGGTCAACCATATCTTTCCGACGGTCTCCTAATCTTCAGGCACTGCTTTTATACGAAGTAAAACTCCAACCATAGAGAACAGTTTAAATTGATGTTCAGTTTGATGTTACTTCTGGAGGGTTAAGACCCAATTAGCTTCGGGGTACGATGCTGGCCTCACAAGCCAGTCGTCGTATGTTAGAATCTCGACTCAGTGGTGCTGCTATAGAGTCAGTAGCATCGTTGCACTAGTCCCATACCCAGTCAGCATTTTCATATGTATAATTAGACTGCAAATAAGAGTTATGTACTGATATGTATCCAACCAAATCGTATTTGACGCGCAAATCCGCTTATCCGTACCATTTTGGAGGCGATATACGGACTGAGGAATAATCTTGAGCGATACACTTTTATAGGTATTTCAATACGATAAGATCCGATTAAGCACTACAAACTTCATACAGCTATATGACTTTGTGCTGAGAATCATATGTTTGTCAGCTACTAGCATTATAAACGATAGAATATCAAATTATGCGCACTTTGTTAGGCTTTTTTTGCGAATCCGAGTTTGTTAAGAGATATTTATGATAATTTTCGTACATTGATATACGAGTTGGTGCTGGCTGGGTAATGGTCCTGTACTTTAATAACCGGCTTCTAAGTATGTCCATAAAGAAGAGTCAAGTTCTAAAGGACGTTTATACCCAATTATAAAAATAATGGAGGGGTAAAACAGCATGATTTTCCAATAATCGTAAGGCTATATGCCTCAATTTTCATTTTTGTTTGTTCTTTGTTTTGCTAAGTATGTTCATATTACATGGTATTTTTTATCGAACAAGTTAGCTCTGCCTCATGAATTTTTTTTTAAATCTCTGTTTTCTGATTTTTGCGATAACCTCATTTATCATGCGCGATGGGTACTTTAGCTAGGAGTATCGTCAGCGAAAAGAAACATAATACATATTCGTCTTAGTTACATAATGTATTTAATAAATATAATGGGCCTAATTCACTTCCTTGAAGCACACCCAGAGTGTTGCTAATGGCATAAAGCAAAGCAAAGCCTAGGTGCTACATTCCGTAATCGAAATTTGACCTTGTGTTTTTATACGACAGACTTCGCAGCCAGCTGTTAGAGTACAGGACAATTGCAGGGCCAGTTGCTACGATCCTATTGACTCTAACAGCCTCTCCCAGCCGAGATTCGAACATACGACGATTGACTTACTAGGCAGACATACCTCGAAGCCAACTGAATAACCTTTTTAAATTTTCCATTGAATTCCATTCCTTTTCCATTGAGCCAAAAGAAGGACTGTCCAAAACTCGAATTAGATTCGAAAAAATCTGGAAAATTAATTCATCATTCAGATGTTTCTAATTCTGGCAAAAACATAATAAGTCTGTATAATTTAGTAGTCCTCGCCCAAGGTACTCCGTGTAACCTATATCGCATAGGTCGACCATTATTGTTACATCAGTTGTCCCAGCCGTAAGGCAATTCTCATGAAGAGTATAACTTATTTGACCTTAGGGAAGGATGTAAAGGGACCGGAAAATAAACCCATTTTTAAGTCAGTCACATGCTGTTGAATGGTATAATTCTATTGAGATTGAAACCCACGACAACCCACTCGTTAAACCAAATTGCGTTTTCTGTGCAAATTTCATCTGCTAATTTGACAAATACCACATTCATTCATAAAAAAAACTACATCCAGACAAACATTATGTATGCTAAACAAGTTGTCCAGTAAGGTTAACCTCGGTTGTAAAAAAACGAACACGTTGAAGTTGAGGAGGGTTGAATGGAAGTCAAGAATTAAGATGTTACTGTTCCCGAGTTAAGTTCTGTGGAATATCTAACAAACAAAAAAAGAAACAACATTTCGCAAACCCTTAGAATGCCGAGGGTTATGTTATTTCGATAGCGCCCCGCGCTTTTCATTAATTCACCCATTTTTATCCAAACAAAGGTACGCTTCTCGCTGTATCCCCCACGGGCAAACGTTCAACAACATTTTCCGAAATGAGCATCAGCAAATTAGCAACAAATTATGCTGTACCTCGTAGCTATATTTCTTCATCAGTGCCACGGTCGCTAACAGCCCTCGTTACACGGGTTTCATCAGCTCTTCGCCTTTCTGCTACCGTTTAATGAAATTAAAATGAGCATCGTTATCTTTCTTCATCAGCTCCATATATCATGTACGATTTCGACTGCCATCGCGTCGTTTGCCCTGACGTTGTCAACTGTCAAAGGCGCTCTTTCCGATAGAGGGAGAACAAAATTCCAGCTAAAAGCGTAAGAAGTGACATCAACATGCACAGCTATAAGTAGAGCTAGGTATATAGCTCTTGGATGGCTGCAACAGGTCTTGAGTTTTTCGTGTTTTCCGTATCTACATCATACCGAGTCGAGAACAGGAGTTGTTTTATACAGGACGAAGCACAGGAGTAATCAAGTAAGATGTTCGAGGGAAAATGCCGCAATTTAAATGCAATAAATTAATCGTCGCTCCATTGATTTTGTAGCTTGGAATCAAAATCTGTATCTGTTCTGCACGATGTAGAAAAGAAACATGCGCGTTACCAGCCGAACATTTATTTAACTTTTAATCATCGATTTAATCGTCTTGCTAACTTTGATCAAAGGTATGCTAATTTAGCCTTGCTTTTGACGCATACTTCTAATTTCTTTGTAGTACGTACGAATCCTCAGTAAATAATGTACATAATTTAAATAAAATTACTGCCGATGATTCCGTAAACACGCATTAAAGCTTTGAGAACAACTTTCGGCTTACTGCAATAAATAATGTACGCTCAGCCAGAGAATTATTCAAGCACAAAAGTTTATAATTTCTTTTCTCAAAAAAACCCGGTCGGATCCGTTCCACGCAAAGCGCCTCCGGACTCCGGCATGGCAGCAGCACCATGAATCGAATGGAAAGCTGCGTGCTCTTTTCAAATTCACCCATTTATCCCGCCGACATCTGCTCGTTTTCAATTAAATCAAAACATGATGATATTTTCCATTTGGAAGCTCTTTTGCTGCCTGCCTGCTTGCTTGCCGACAAAATGAATAAATAATACATTCAACCGCATCCAGCTGCAGCTTTCCTGCCAAAGGTCGGCACAGCAAAATCCTACACTCGAAATGAAGTCCCACTCTTGCGTATATATGAGTTTTGGGGTCCGCCAACCATCGCATCGACTGCTAATGGTGCTGCTCAGGGTAATGGAGGATGTTTTCGATCCATTAGGTAATCGTGTTTGCTGCTCGTGCATATAGAGTCGATCTTAAGTGATAAGTTGAGAGGTGCTCGACTCCTGCAGAACTGTTTCAGCCAGAAAAGGATAAAATTGTTCAATCCTTCTAAATACAAATCCAAATATAGACAAGACTGAGTTAGGTCTACTTTCCCTTGTTAATGCGTTCAAAAGTAGTCCGCCTGGTAAATGTTTTCGATTTATCGTTTTGATAACGAAAGCGCAAATTAACTTTTCCGCGGATATTTTTTTATCTTTTCTGAGAAAGCTGAGCGTGAAGGAAACGCGCTCTTTTCATACGTGATGCTTCTTCGGTGGGGGCATATCTTAACAAACAGAGTGCGTGTGGGTGCTCTTGGGTACCAGCAGCAGTGCAGTTTGCGTCAGTGGCTGTTTAAAAATTTAAAACAGGCACAAAATTATTGGTTTATCATCCGAAGGCACGTTTCTGATGATTGCTTTAAGGGTGTTGTTTAGAGATAATATTGGGGTTAAGTTGAGTCTTGTCTTCCTCTTCGAGGAGCTTCAAAAATGAGCCTTTCAATTAGGTTCAGGCTTAGAAGTAATATTAACAGCTGTGTTCAAAAATATAATTGAAATAAACCGACCAAATTTACTGAATGCTTTGAGCAATCAATCATTTTGCAAGTAATATTATCACGCTCGAATTTGTAATTTACCGATATTAACACCAATTTTCATAGTTCAACGGGTCATGGTTTATGCATGGTTTCATTTCTAAACATTTCAACCATATGCATACCACATATATCATTCGCGCTATGCTGCTGATAAGTCAATAATTTAGATATTAATTTCACTGCTATCGATAGCCGAATGAAACACCGAATTTCTCAAATCGATTATGGAAATTCATTGGAGCAGAATTAAATGGAATATCTTTTTATTTAGTGAATTGGAAACAGAATTGCGGTTGTAAACGCTAATTATTGAAAACAAAAATTGCCAAATTATTACCGCAACCAGGGCTTCGACCGATCCTTTTTTTCTACCGCAGTCACACCAACGCGCATTCAAGTTCACACCGTCCGTTTAGAGGTGGAATACGAACGCTATGCATAACACAACTGGCAGTTTGCTCAGTCAAACGCCGATCGCACGCAGCAGAAGGAACGCGCTCTAAAATTTGTTGACATTTTTGTTTCGATCAAGTTGCCTTTACCGTTTGGAGCAGCGAATGACTGCAAAACAGTCAAATGATTGGCAATCACCACGCTAACGAAAAGCAACCGCACAATCGTATGATTCAATACTACAAAAAAACAACCACTACATGTGCATGGAAGAAGTCGGTCGGACTCCGTCCAATACAAACGAATATTTTGCTTGCGTCGGACCGACGTCCGGGTGACAAACTATTACTGTGAGTAGCCGATTTGGAGACAAAAAGAGAAACGAAAAAATACGTCACCGTATGCTTCCAGTCAGTTTGCAGTTTATATTCTCAAAGCGCAAAGCAAAACGGGAGATCGACTGTTTGCTTTTGCTGAGATGCCGCATGAATTGTACGAAGGCAGCAGCGCAAGCGGCATATTGACTGGATTAAAAAAACGGTCAAATGATCGTTCAAAAATCGGAGTTTGAATGCGGAAAGTTCGCATTCACGGCAGTCACATTCAACTTGCGATCCCTTTTCAAGCCCTGACCGCAACTATATCTGTTGTGTACTTCAGGGAATTAATTTGGGACAAATAATTTTTCTTGTCTACCTTAATATAGTGTCTATAATTATTCTGATTACCTAACACGCTCCCGCTTTTCGACCACAAATTTGTTTATAAAGAATTTGGCTAGTTATAAAAATCAAGTTTAGCACATTAGAAATTATTGATAGCCCAAATTTGACATTCTTCGGCGCTGCCAACAAAAGGAGAAAAACTTGGCCCCTGATGAAGCGTTTGATCAGCAGATTTTGAGAGAATATCAGGGGTTGGTACACATATGGGATATGGGTCACATCGCGCGCGTCTTATTCTAGTGCCCTGAGTATCCTCTGGTGTACAGCTCACAATATATCACTAATTGCTTCTCCATTGTCACTAAAAAGAAGAAGACAACGCATTGAAAGTTATGATTCGTATTGCCGCAAGATATTCCCAGCGGAGGTTCGGCTATGTAGCGAACGTATAACGTTGAACCCATTTCAAAAGCGCCGCTAAAGAATATGAACTTATTCATGGTTGAAGATGGCCTCCTCCGGATAGATAGATGACTTATTGATACACGGCATCCTATTTTGACCAACCATTAGCAAAGCTTGTTAATGACCAGAACTCCGGACACTTCATGAAAGACCCTCGCTAGTTTTATCTATCATCAACACAGACGTACCTGGTAGCTGATAGGATCGATTTCAGTTCAGTTAACCCTGCACATTTTTGAGACAACTGGAAAGCCGAAATAAGATAGGGGAAGAATGTCCAGAACGCACCGGGGGGTAGAATGGAGTGTAATAAAACCCAAATTGTTACTAGGGGTGATTATATGTAAATTTGCTGGTTGCGTTTAACGTCTAGCTGGGCAAACTTGGTACGTTTTGCCCACCAGCTTTGGCGTTTTGCCCCACATAATGATTTTGACGCTAAAAATCGTCAAGAATAACAAAAAATACTGGTTTTTGTTAAAAAATTTCACCAGGAGTAGGGGAAGACTGTCCAGAACGCACCGTGGGGGTAGAATGGCCCGTGCTATTAATTGCTTAAAAACGCGGAAACTATTTGGTAAAATTATGAATGCGCATTTTATTTTGGTGTAAAACACGCTAATTCATAATCATGTAGCATGTAAAAGCATCAAACACACCCACATCCAATAAAATCAAGCGATTATCCGCGAACTCATTCCACATGTAAGAAATCACGGTTTTCTCTTAAGCTTTTACCACTACTCGGTATGCAAATTTCATAATAAATACAGTCTATCTAATTGATATACTATCATACTCGATGATTCATCACAAAAACGGCATTAACTATGCATATTTTTCACATATATTGCAAAAAACTTCAAAATACAAAACAGGGGCAGAATGCATCACAGCGGAATCGAACAGTTATAAAATATTTTTAATTTGCAGTACATCTTTTGTTTCGGATTATTTATTAAAAATGTAGCAATATTATGTATTGTATAGGACTTAGAATTTGCCTTAAACTTAATTGTACATTGTTTAACTTACAATATTTCATCACACATCAGTTGGAGAAAATTAGATGATTAAATTTTATTGCCAATTATGTTGAGATATGAACCCATTATGTCCCAGCAGACAAGCGTTTGCAACAAACGCTATAACGAACGCTTTCGCCATTTCAGCAGCCTAGTTTTAGGAGTTTATTTAACACGTGATTGAATGGTAAATTTTTTGGCTGCGTTTAACGCCTAGCTGGGCAAACTAGGTGCGTTTTGTCCACGGGCTTTGGCGTTCTGCCTCACATAATGATTTTGACTCTTGCCAAAAATCGTCAAAAATAACAAAAAATACTGGTTTTTGTTAGGAAATTTTACCAGGAGTAAGTGTAAAAAAGATCCCAAAGTCTTCTAGAAGTTGAAAAACGTGGAACAAACACGCCGTTGCTCTGCAAAATGTTGTTTTGCTAAAGCGGTGCGTTCTGCACCACTTTACCCTAGATTAAGTACCTTTTTAAACTGTCGTAACAAAAATTGAATCAGCGCTATCGTCCACTGTCTTTAATTTCTAATTCTCGACATGACATTTCTGCCCCTTGATTCCAGGGCGCTTTCAAGTTAGAGAGTCTCTGCTGTCAATCTCTAAGCCCCGAATTTAATTGATTTGCTCCCTGGTCGCCGGAACCATTTACAGGATATGAAACGTTCGATCCAAGACCAGCAGTAGCGCGTTTGGTTTTACGATGGTTCTGTTGAAACTCGACATCTACTCACCACCACAATAGGCTCTAGGATGCTTTCGACAAAACAATTTCGTTTAGTTACCATATAGTTCGGGAGAAGCAAACATTTTCACTCCCAGTTGGCGTTCATATCGAGAAGTAAACTGTAAACTTCCTTTGGACCAGTCTTCATCTGCCTCTGTATTGAGGCTGTCCACTTGTAAATTGTCACGGACCTATCTGCAGATCATTTTCTTCAGCCTCCGCGATAATACCCGGACAATGCACCAAAATAAAATGCAATTCAATTCACCCAGTGCACCCTGTTTTAGGGGCTTATGGGAGGCAGCAGTTCCTTCGGTCAAAATACATCAATTGAAAGTGGTAGAGGAAACACCACTAATCCCTAGAGAACTTTAACAAAGAGGACGATTGCCTCAATTATCACCCAAAACTTTTCAAAAAAAACGATGCAAATGACTTGGAGATGCTAACACTGGCTCATTTTTTTCCAACTTCTCAACTCAATCTGTTGGGACTGATAGGATGAAACTTGAAACTTGTGAAACTACCCTAGCGATGCTGTCCGAAAAGAAGATGCCGATTTCTGTAAACGATGATTCTTTAGATAAATTCCAAAATGGCGTTCACTTTACTTACGCCCAATCAATTTTCCATCTGTTGCCGATGCCGCTTTTATATTATCCTTGGAAATATTCTCATCATCCACGGTTCCGCACACCAATGAAAAGCAAAAAAGCAAAGCCTAGGTGCTACATTCCGTTATCGAAACTTGACTTTCTGTTTTTATACGACAGACTTCACAGCCAGCTGTTAGAGTGCAGGACAACTACAGGGCCAGGTGCTACGATTCTATTGACTCTAACACCCTCTCCCAGTCGAGATTCGAACATACGACGATTGGCTTATTAGGCCAGCGTTTAACCTCGAAGCCAACTGGGAGGCTCCACACACTAATGACTTTTCTAAAATTTCCTCTTCTATCAAATCCAAATACAAAAACAACTTCTAAATCCGTTTAGCTATATTTTCTACTGCATTTTCTTAACTTCACATTCACTTTCGCTTCTATTATCTGTTCAATTCACTATAACTTAGGCTGGGGAAGATGGCATCGGAGCGGAGCTTATTGAAATGGAACCAGAAAAGCTAGCCGTTTGTATACACCGGTTAATTATTAAAATTTGGAATATGGAACAGCTTCCGGAGGAGTGTAATGATGGGGTTATCTGCCCGATCTAGAAGAAGAGCGACAAGTTGGACTGTGAGAACTATCGAGCGATCACCGTTCTCAATGCCGCCTAAATATAAAATGCTGTCACAAATCATTTTCCGTCTACTATCACCGATTGCGAACAGATTTGTGGGAACTTATCATGCCGGCTTCGTCGAAAGTCGGTCTACAACGGATCAAATATTTACACTGTGACAGATCCTCCAAAAGGGCCGTGAATAACTACACAGTTCCCACGCACCGTTTATTCGTCGATTTCAAAGCCGCATATGATACCATCGACCGGAAAGGGCTGGGAAAATCATTCCCCAGGCAGCTCATTAAACTGATTCAATCTACGATGGATGCGGTACACAGTGCTCTGTTCGGATTTCGGGCCAAATTCTTTCGAACTTACACAGAGGGCTTTGTCACATACGTTTTCATACGAATACAGACTTTATTGTTCTAAAAATTTTCTTGTTTTTCTATGATGCTTGGTTCAAGAGTTATACATAACACTGACGAACTGACTTGATACATAGAAAAAAATCGTTTAAAAAACATCGTCATACATATTTTACTTGCACACTAACACTCTCTGTTATGCAGATCGCGAAGTAACTTACATTTGTAGGGTATTATATTCGCCCAAGTAGCACTTGTAACTAATCATAAAAATAAAAAAATACAAAAAGGTTGCACAGCAGTTACATTTAGGATACTTGTAACGAGTTAGGTTACATAAAATTAAAAATAGTTACTTTTTAGTTTTCTAGTGACAAAAATCTCAAAAAGTTACCAGGTAGTTACCAAATGACCAAATTGAAACCTTTTTTTCGAACTGTCATCAACTTGCTGGTCGCAAAACAGTTAATTTTCCGTTACGAGCAGTTACGAAGTCAAAAAAAGTCGGCTAGTAACATTTTCGCAACAATTTGTTCACTGTTCCTTGTAAACACAACGGATTAAGGAAAAACTAGACCTGAAGAATATTGCTAATGGTAAAGATAAACAATTGGTACACGGGTTGTGAAATGCTCTTGTAAATGCGTTTATTTACTTAATTGATGGTACTTGGAATCTTCTCCGCCCAGACATTGGTATTAAGTAAACAAATGATGATTATTCTCAAACGTCAAAACGATCAAGTTACATCGAAACGAAACCGGCAATGAAAATAGGTTACAGTGTAACTTAGAAATGACGACATAAGAAATAAGTGACTACAACAGATTTAATATTGGTTACCGTATAACCGATACCGTAACCAGGTCGAAGGCTAAGGTTACGTACAACTAGAATGTAACTGAAATGTAACCTTCTATGATTAACACTGGTGGTAACTGTTTTATTCAAACTGACACTATTCTTTGATATTAAATTAACACTTTCTTTTCACAACAATCACTAAAAAATACCTTTTCCCGATATCAACAATGTGAACAATGAACAATGGCTGCTTAAAATCATTTCATGCAATATGCCGAAAACGATACAAAACTTCAAAGACGATGGTGTAGTAGTTAGAACCAAAGGCAAAATGGCTATGAAGTTTACTGTGATAGAAGTGATAGCGAAAACAACTTGATTTTTAATGGTTTCTAGGTGAATGCTCCACTAATTCATTATTGCTAAGAATAAATTTAAAAAATCAAAAAATTTAAATTTAAATTTTTATATTTGATTTACAAAACATCAATTTTTCAAAGAAGTAAGTAACGAAAAGCTATATTAAATAAGAGCGCGTGAATTTTCCAAAGCTAGAATCATGCATTTCACCATAAATTTGAAACTGCATTAAAATTTGTGTTGAAATAATAATTTATACACTCTTCTATATTCAACAGTTAAATTTACTGCTTGACGTTGACAGCCATAGATTGAAGTAATAAACCTGCTACATTTTCGCTATGCAATAAAAGTTACAAGATAACTAATTTGCCACCAATTGAAAGTCAATTTACAGTTTATGTGTAACTTCAATAGTAACCATTTTGTAACTATACATGTTACATATTGGTTATTGAGTAACTGTTAATGCAACCCGATTTAGTTACATAAGTTGCGCTATTTCGGTTACACAACTGTTATATTTTAGGTTACTGTAACCGAAGTTTTACATTTAAATTTGTCGCATATCAGCCGCTGCGACTCAATTGTGACAACGTGTGCTACTTGGGCGACGCTCGAGGTAGCACTCGACCGCTATAGTGCTCGCCATGTTGCGAAACATGCTTTATTTTTAACCCATTAAACCCCACTCTTTTTCCAGCAGAGATGAAAAGCTGAAATTAGGGTAGGATCAGGATAGTTTTGTTTTAGATCAACTAAGAAAAAACCGCCAACATACATTTTTAATTTTGTCCCTATGTTCCGCAACGGTAAAAATGCAAACGCAGGGACTTAGAGGGGGTGGGGTGGTGTTGTGCAAATTTTACATAGCTTTGTCATTCCGGAGAGGTTAGAACATTAGATTCCAATCCAATCCAAATTCTGTCATTGATGTTCTCGCTTTCAACGATTTCGTTTTTGCCATCCGAGGGCAAAGTTGCTAGTTTGAGCTGACTGACAATTAGCAAAACTTGTTATTTTTACACGGCTATAATTTTGTTATATGTTACATCTAACTTTGAGCAAAAACAGGTCGATTACATTTCTTCCCAAACTTTCTTTGTTTCTAAGGGTCCAAGTTGATAGCTCAAACCTAGCTTCCTCTAGAATCGAGAAAAGGGTGAGTTTCGTTTTCGCAACGCTGGAAGGAAATGAATTAGACATGAGTGGTTTTTGCATGCACGTTAGAATTTACGCATGAATCTCGTCTATTTGTCTGTGGTTATAAATCCGCATTCGGTATGTTGTATGTTGCATTATGTATGATAATATAGAGAAATGCCCACTACACAAAATACATATTTCATCATCGAACCGATACGAGTTATATTGGCTCTAAAAGGTGTCCAAGCTGTTTTCCTTTCTTTTTTTTAAAATCTTTTGATTCGGGATCAGTGAAATAATACACAACACAAACCTGGTAATCTTTAGTCCGCTATTCTATAAGGTTTACTTTATAGCTTAGTTTTATGTGCAAGCTTATGTAGTTTTGGGAACGTTCTTTGAATTTTTAATTCAAAAGCTTCTAAAACTGCTTTCAAGAGGTTAAACCTTCAGAATAATGTGTTCACGAGCAGAGCGAGCGCCTAACTTTAAAGATTATACCCGAAAAAAATGCTTCACTTTTTTTTGTATATAACTTTCTATTGCATGGGTAAAAATTCATGAAGTTTTGGGTAAAATTAGTTTAGAGTGCTAAACATTGCTAAACATAAACATGTGCAAAATTTCGGTACAATCTGTCAAGTGGTTATCAAAATGGCTTTCATGTGAGGAGTGCTTCGACAAAAAAAATCTGGGCGTGGTCGTGGAAAACCCAGGCCAGTCCCACAGGTGGATCGCGAAACAGTTGGGAATCGACCATTCGACTGGTTCATCCAGCAGACAATGAAGCGGGAGGGACTTCAAGTTAAGAAAGGTGTCTAACCGAACCGATAAACAGAATAAAGGGTGTCCCACATTAAATTGCACCACGGAAGAAACGCTGTAAAAAATTACAAACTTTCAGACAACAAAATATAATCCATTATGTTTTGAAATGTTTGTTTTATTCAACTTCAATACCATAACCGTATGCGCGCACCTTACGCTTAACTCCACTAACAAAGTTTTGTACAACCTAGCTGCAGCTTCATCTGTACGGAGATCCACCTTTTCTTCATGTATTCCTCAGACTTGACCTCCTTGGGATGCTTTCGTAGTGCCTGCTTCATAATAGCCTAGTATTTTTCGATGGACCTTAACTCCGGTGCGTTGGAGGCGTTCATGTCCTTGGGTGCGAAAGTAACCCCCTTGGCTTCGTACTACTTCCAATACATCCTTTGAATATTGGCATGGAGGTAGATCTGGCCAGAAGATTGTAGGGCCCTCGTGTTGCTTTGACTGAGAAGGCAGATGCTTCTGTAAACACTCCATGAGGTAGATCTGCCCGTTTACAGTCCCGGTAGTCACGAACGGCGCAATCCGTTTGCCACGTGATGTATTTCTTGGCCAAATCATGTATTTCTTGGCAAATTATGAAAGTTTCTGCATCCTTATTTCCTCCGAAACATCAAACTTGTGCTGGGCGGTGAAGTACAGTAGCCCCGGAAGCTGCCGGAAGTCCACCTTGACGTAAGTCTCATCATTCATGATGAAAGAGTTGAGGATTTTCCAGGTGCTCGCGCAAAATAAATTCGCGACGTTGCTTTTCGGGTGACGCCATTTTTTCCAATTTTCGAAAAACTGACCGCGATAAAAATAGAGGGTAAGCAATACACTCTAAACTACTTCTACTCAAATTTTCAAGAGAAAATACCCAATGGGTAATTTTCTACAGCGTTTCTTCCGTGCAATTTGATATGGGACACTCTTTACGATGGCCAAAGCCCACGCCAGGAAGCTATACCGCAAGCCTACTTTTTCCTCCGCAAGACGCTTCGATCAAGGAGCATACGCCGCCACATAAAGCTGACGATGTACAAAACGTTATGCTGACCGGTGGTCCTCTACGGGCTTGAGACAGTAACTTTGCTTACGGAAGACATACGTGCATTTGCCGTTTTTGAACGAAAGGTGCTGCGAGCTATTTTTGGCGGAGTACAAACGGAAAGCGGAGAGTGGCGGAGACGTATGAATCACGAGCTACAGTCATTGCTTGGAGAGATTCCCATCGTACACCTGGCGAAAGTTGGGAGACTACGGTGGGCCGGCCACGTCGCAAAGATGCCAGACGACTGTGTAGTGAAATCCGTTCTCTTCAAGAACCCCACCGGCACCAGGAATAGAGGGGCTCAACGTGCTAGATGGCTCGATCAGGTTGAAGCCGACTTGTGTGTGTCGAGACGCGTTGCAAAAATATCCGACTAAAAATGAATTTTTGGTGATCATTTTGGTCTGTTGCATTTTTTTCGAGTACGGTCTCTAGATGTCTGTTTCTCGGCTGGCTGAATCGATTCGTTTGCTGTTACGCCTGGTTGAAAGGTGTTATTACGATTTCCTCCGGAACCGCTCGACCGATTTCAACAATTTCAGTAACGAATGAAAGCTCCGACTATCGCAAAATTTTGTAGGAAACACACAAGCAGTTTAAAAGTTATCAAAAATCGGTCATGACCAAAAATTCCATAAAAACAGACATCAAAATTTTAAAGTGCTCTGATTTTGATCAATTTTTGTATCACACTTTTTTGATTTGGCATTACAAGTGCTCCTTTCTGAGTAAAGATGGACCCTAAAATCGTTATTGTTGCAAACCTTTTTTTTACTGTAGAAATTCATTAGGCCACTGCAAATTTTTTTTAAAGTTTTGTAGGTCCTACAGTCTAAAAAAAACTCGAAAAATGAGTGTACGAGTTGAGTTAACGCTTCTAGCACGAAACAGAAATGGAATTTCCGAAAATCAGCCAAAAATTTTTCTTTTGTTTTTGCCTTTTTTCTCGTAGATTTTTGCATGGAAAATGATAACGTATATATTAAAAGCAAGAATGGATTGGATTTCACGTTTAAACTTTGAGTAAAAATGCTTGAAACTCATTTATTTTTTGTTCGATTGAAAAAATCTCTTTGTTTTTTTTCGCCCCCTCCTTCAGTGGCCCAACACCGGGAGGACAAAAACTTTATAAAATATTTGTAATGGCCTTACTTGTGAACCACTAAAATGCCTTAAATGATTTTGATACCAAATGAAAGTTACCAAAGGAGCTTTTAGAAAATAATTTAGGGCAGAAGCTCAAAAATATTAAAAAATATTTGTTTTTTTTTACGTACTTTCATGCTGTGTAGACCAAAAAGACATACTATTTTTATGTTTTTCGCGGATATTACGTTTCCAAAATTTAGAAGCTTTTGATTTAAAATTAATAAAGTTACGACATTGCAATGGAAACTAAATGATTTAAGCTAACTTTTCAAATGTTGCCGTCTGCATCTAAATCAGTTCAACCGTTATTAAGAGAAACGATAGAGACAGATACAATTACTGTGACAATCGCACAGTTCTTAGATAGCATTTAAAACTAATACGGTTATTAAGTTTCGGCGAACTTGCTATTCAAAGAAGATTTTTCTTAAGCAAAATTAAAATAACACTGCGAGAAAGATAAAATCACTCGGTATCGCCACACGGGTCGAGCTCAGCTGAAAGTAGAAAACCAAAGCTCTCTTTCGTTTTCCAGGATTGTCCTTGAAAAGCAAATGCATGTTCTGAAATTAACGCACACGAGCAGAATATTGTATCTAACACGTGCCATAGAAATGATTCAATGATTCGAAAATACATAAAGTGTCAAAACCAAACTTGAATAAAGGTCACTTTTTCTGTGTGCATAAATATATTATTTAACTTTTATGATTTATTGCAGGTAATTTTCCATCTGAATAAAATCAACCAAAACTATCAAAAATCTGTTGTTAATTTAACATGCATTATTTCGTCTAGCAAGGTCGCGAAATTAAAATCGAACAACTCCGAGAAACCGTATTCGTAATATAAAGAGCACCATCCAACGCCCCCGCTATATTATAAAGGAGAAACGAGTCAAGGACGACCCAGCCAGCCATAATGAATGCAAGTGCAATTAACTTTTCGTATGCAGATATGCATCTCATATTTAAGGAATTCAGCAAATACAATGTAAAATAATATGTTTTATTTTAAACCCACGGTGACAATAAATCTGTAGAAAATAAGTTTATCCAGATTATTCTAAATACAAATTTCAATAAAATAAAACATATAACAAAGCGAAATCAAAGCACATAGAGTATCACAACCCAAAATTTGCATATTCAATCTTGGTACGTACATTTTGCTCCGACTCGACGTTTTCTCCGCGGGGTCTAGAGAACTGTTTCTGTAGTAAACTGCTGGTTGAAGGTGTTCAGGACGTTCGGTTGGGTGGTGGTCGTTTGGGTGTGTGCGAATCCCTCACGCGAATCAGTAAATCCCTCACGTTTGCGTATGAATCACAACTTTTCTCAAATCGGGTTCGGTCTATGAAATGTGAACACTTTTCCTTTTGCTTTTTAATCTTCAGTTAATACTTTCTTTTCCGTTAATGTTTGTCATTATCAAATTAACAACACATCACAAAACAAACAAAACTGGCTGCAAATTTGGATCGGGTTTTTCCCGTTATGAAGATCCGACGGCGAAAGGCAGCACCCAAAATACAGATTCTCGTCCCATTCGCCATACGTTTGATGTATTCATCTCACATCTCTTACCCCGTAACTAGATTAATGCTAAAGTGTGTCAATTTAGAAGTATATCCTTCGTAACGTTGAATTCTATCCTCTTCTATGCTTCTTCGTAGAGCCTGTGTGGGACAAAGTTTTACTACGCCTGAAGCCTACGGAATTGTTCACTGTGGGAAACACTCCAGAGCTCGTTTCCCTTGGTCATGCCATCCGCCTCCGGAGCATTTTCGTCAAGCATCATTTTCCTTTAGAAAGTACTACCAACACCAACCACAGCATATCTTGAGGAAAATCTACCTTTTCACTTTCCAGCAGGATGCGTTTTACGATACTGCCTGCACAATGAAAGCGCGGATGTGTGTCAGGAAAAATTCACTTTTTCACCACTTGATTTTTCACCTTTCACTACCAGTTGCTTCTTCATCGTGTGTTCAATAGACTGCAGATTCTGCAACAGGTGAAGGACGAGCGGCAGCAATATGCCCAGCAGGGCAAACCACACCGAATACCTTTCTCTCAGCAGATGATCAACTGGTTGGCTCTAAAAGGCTACTACTCCTGGCTCTGATCCTTATCTAGATTCCTGGTTTTAAGCGACCACCAACATCCAACAACTCTCCGGACACGACTGAGCTCGAGAGCTGCTCATATTTTACTTTTATATGCACGGTCGGACTCGATTACCCAGGTGCCCCCTTCCCGGATGCGCCCGGGATCACCCACACTTTCCCACCATTTCGCGCGCGTTTTCCGCCGGAGCAGGATGCTCTCCGACGGTCACGAGCAACAGGAGGTTAATGGCTGCTAAACTGCAAAGTGAAATTCAGTACGGTTAGGCAGATGGGCTCTCGAATCTAGCCCCCCCAACCCACCGGGTTGGGTTGAGGGTGGTGAGACACTATGTACCAAGCACAGAGATGAGAAGGCCACGCATACTTGTGCAACCGGTCGGTGGTGATAGCGGGCACACTAACACAACCCAGCCAGCACGCACGCACGTCGCACCTGTCGCAACACGATGGGTAGTTAGGTATGTCTGGGATTTTCGACGGCTGCTGCTGCTGCTGCTGGGGCCGTTGCTGTTGTGTTCCCGAAATCCTTCAGCTGCTTTTGCAGTTATCGTTTTGTTGTGTCCAGCGTAAAACGCAATATTAAATTTCTATTTCTTTCTAATAGTTAATAACGGGATGAGAATATTTGGGAGAAAAACCTCGATGTCCTAAAGCATTTTTGTTCACCAAATTTATCTGGAAATGAAAACATTGTTTGGGCGTGCTAAAACGCGACTCACAGAAGTCTCCAGTTTTAACCAACCTTTGGGAGCAATAATTTTTTTAATCTTCTATCAATTTCACTCCATTTTCCGAAAACCATTCCCACTTCAGCGACCCCATTCAACAGCTTCCCTTATCGATGTGCAGAAATCAGTTCATTGCCATTCCGTCACATGGTGCACGGTCGCCTCGGTTCCGCGCACACGGCGATTCCTCGTCGCAGGACCTTGCTTCTCTCCACCAACAATCGCAGCAGCAGCAGCAGCAGCACCGAACCGAGCGAGCGAACAGTTATGTCATCCGTCGTAACCATCCCCCGTGCGCGGCAGCGAAGACGAAGAAGCAGGTGGAACGGAACAGCAAGCAATCCCATTTCGCCGAACCCGAAAACTAGGCTAAGCGAGAAAATTCACCCTAATTCGGGCAGCTTGAAAGCAACTGGTTGCTGTTTGTCTGCGGCATTTTCTCACATCCTCATCGACTCTTTCTCTCCCATTCCCAATCAGCGGCTCTCACCAATCGAAAATTTTCACTGCACGCTCTCTTCCTCACCCGGGGAAAACTTCGCCCCTCGGTTTCGGGCGGCAATCGGTTTTGGCTCGGATTCACTTCGGGTTTTCTTATCACAGCCAGCCGCCTGTTGATGCTGCTTGCGTATCGAAGGTTAGCTTTAGCTGCATGAATTGCGAGGGACTGGACACCGTCGTACTGCTTCGTGGCAACTCGCTAGCAATTTCCGCCGACGGTTTATTTTTATTCTGACAGAGATAACGACCGTTTCCTCCTCTCGTCGTGTCTGGCAGACCTTATACATCTAGCTATATCTAACTATACCCATGAAACCACCGAAAGCAAGCATCCTCAAAAACAGCAACTTGTGTGCACGTGAAACTTTCCCTTCTGCCACGATTCCGAACGATCCTTCCATCTTCCCAATAGGACACGATATTGGTCGGGAAGGGTACGAAGACCGAGACGAAAGTGTGCTAAACTGTACGAGGATGTGGTGACGATGATATCGGAAAACTGTGCCACGAGGGATGAGTAAAAGAATCAACTGTTGAGCATTCCCTGGAATGGGATTATCGCAAATCATAGGCAAATTAAACCAGATTTTAACCATATCATGGGTCGATGATTTTTCTGTGGGTGATTTTCACACACTAAATATGGATAATCTATAATTATTGCTGAACTTCTGCTTCAATATTGATACAACCCAACTTTGCCTTTCATTCAAATAAAACTGGATCGATCAATATATGTAGCAGTAAAAAATCGCCAACAAATTAAATTCAAATTTAATAACTACGGCTAACTTTCCACCAACAATTCACAACCTCGCCACCACAGCCCGTATCTATTGGCAAAGTACACAAAAATACAAACAGTAGCGCTAAACGGATTTATACCATGTAGCACATAATTAAACTCCGGCAGGGGGATGAAAAAGTCTAGCGCAAATAAAAACACTAAAACAAACTAGGTGTCATCAAAAAGTTGTTCAGCCAAATTGAAAAACAATCACCTCAGTGGAACGGATTAGCATCGACAAACTCATCACCCGTCACACGCCACCTGCCAGTCAACTGCTTCACTCGTACCGTGCCGCCTCCAACAGCCTGCTCGCTAAAACGCGCGCGTCAGGCGTCTGATCAAATTTTTTCACCACTCCATGACAGAGGCTGAAGTGCTGCGGGTTGGGCGGACGGGTGGTAGATGCGTACCCTTTTCAAACTTTTATCCCTGATAGCCTACCTACCTACACGGCACGACGACAAACTGTCGCGTACGCGTTCGGTTAGTATCGTGACGGTGCTTAATGCAATAATAATTTTAATTATGTTCGTATAGCTACTTGCCATATACCGCCACGGAATGGGTGCGGATTTTTCCGATGCAATCAATCAGAATTTTTCACAGGCCTGACGAAAACGGTGTGCCAAACAGTGGAATATGCGGAAAAATTGACTCTGACTTTTTTGCCTTATTTGCCTTATTTGCTCCTGCCTATGCTCCTCGTCATTTTTTAACTTTGCTTCCCGACTTTAATATTTTACACTTTTCACCTAGCGTATATTTATCGTTTGGCTTTTTATGTCATGCGTTGTTATCATATTTTAACTGATTTTAATAAAAGTTTACTAGACACGAATGACGCTATGTCAAAAGGTCCTTAATAAAACTATCATCAACAAAAGTTTACTGTTATCGCCAATTTATTTCCCTTTTACGCTTTATTTGTTTTTCGCTTTTTCCGATTTTTTCGTTTTATTTTATTATTTCTCTGTTTTTCCTTTTTTCCAATTCCACTTTCACTAGTTATTTCTTCTTTGCTCTTCTTAACTTTCTCGCATTTTAATGTTTCACTATTTCTATCTGCTTCGGCTTTTCCATCATGTGCTTGTCGAATATTTTGTCTTCTTCAGCTTCAGCTAACTTTTATTTTATCCTATTCCGTTTTTTTATTTGTTTTGCATTTTTGGGCACAATTTCTTTTCTTTCCGCTTTTTCCATTTCTGCTTTGTTGTTTTAAATTTTGTCTTCTATTTCTAAGTCATAATTCATTACGCTTTTTGCCTATTTTGTCATTCTTGTTTCTTTGCCATTTGCGGTTGTCTTTATTTCAATTTTTATATAGTTTTTCTTTTTGTCTGTTTCTTACCTTGTTTTGCCTTACTAAACTTGTTTTGTCTTACTCATCATGTTTTGTCTTTCTTATCTTATGTTGCCTTTCTAGTTTTATTTTGCTTGAATCAAGTTTTTTGCCTTTCTTATCAAATTTTGCCCAACTTGCTTCATGTTTTCTTTTTTATCCCATTCGCTTTGTCTTGTTTTTCTAGCCTTATTTTATCTTTTGTGCCTCATTTTGCCAATTTTTTGTCTTTTTAACTTGTTTTGCCTAATTTTTCATATTTTCTCTTGCCTTATTTTTCATTCCTTGCCCAATTCTGCCTTATTTTGCTATCTAGCCGTTTTTACCTTATTTTGCCTTTCTTGTCTTATTGTGCATTTCTTGATAAAGCAATATAAGTTTTACTGTTTTCCTGAGTTGCCTCTAAACCTGTCACAATTTTTGCTTCTCGCATTTATGTCATTTTCACGTATTAATGTGTGGTAATTTTTACTTTTTCCATTTTCGCTGTTTTAATATTTTACCAACCCGCCGGTTGAAAGCCCCATCAAATAGTAAAATCTTATATATAAAAATGGATTTCTGTCTGTCGGTATGTTCCTTATATAATCGAAAACCACTGAACTGATCGGCGTGAAAAATTGTATGTAGGAGTTTTTGGGGCCAGGGAAGATTCTTATGATGGTTAGAGACCCCTCTCCCCACTAAGAGGGGGGCTCCCATACAAATGAAACATAAATTTCTGCGTAACTCGAGAACTAATCAAGCAAATGGAACAAAATTTGGCATGTGGGTGTTTTTGGAGACAAAATTTTTTTCTATGGTGAATTGAGACCCCTCTCCTCTTTAGAAGGGAAATTATGACCCCTCTCCCCTTTAAGAGGGGGGGATTCCATACAGATGAAATACAAATTCCCTCCTAACTCCAGAACTAATCAAGCAAATGGAACCAAATTTAGCATGTGAGTGTTTTTGTAGGTATTATTTTCTATGGTGAATTGAGACGCCTCCCCTCTTTAGGAGGGAAATTTTGACCCCTCTCCTCTTTAAGAGGGGGGGCTTGCATACAAATGAAATACAAATTTCCTCCTAACTCGAGAACTAATTAAGCAACTGTAACCAAATTTGGCATGTGAATGTTTTTGGGGGCAAGAATTTTTTCTATGGTGAATTAGGATCCAACCCAAATGTACAAATGAAATTCAAATTTCCTCATAACTCGAGAACTAATCAATCAAATGGAACCATATTTGGAATGTGGGTGCTTTTGGAGGAATTTTTTTTCTGTGGTGAGTTGAGACTACTCCCCTGTTTAGGAGGCAAGTTATGACCCCTCCAACCTATAAGAGGGGGGGCTTCCATACAAATGAAATACAAATTTCTGCATAACTCGAGAACTAATCAAGCAAATGGAACCAAATTTGGCATTGGGAGATTTTAGAGGCATGAATTTATTTTATGATGGTTTGAGACCCCTCACCCATGTGATAGTGGGGATGAACTCTCATACAAATAAAACAGAAATTTTTGCGAAACTTAAAAACTAATCGAATTCGAGAAATTTTAGACTCTTCCATAAAACATTAGTCAATAACAAAACCACCAGAAACTACCTATAGTAATACTAGATGATTTAGGGCGAGACGGCCGCTGGCCGTGAGTGTTGTCAGCGCCCTGCCGTCGGAAGCGCCGACTACAGTGGGGGGAGGTAGCCCCCAGGATTTATGTACAGCATAGTTTCATTTTTGGCAATACGAAGTTTGTCAGATCAGCTAGTAAATAAATAAGATAAAATTTAACCTTCTATTGTTGCCTACTTTTCCTTTGCGCTCTACAGTTATTTTGCCTTCTTGAATTATTTTCTTTCCCAGAATCGGTCATTTTTTCTTCGCGTGTATTTTTGTAATTTTTGTATTAGGCCATTGCAAATCATATTTAAAGTTTGTGTCCCCCCCTCCTTGCAAATTGGCTTGAAAAATTGGGGGGCAAAAAAATAATTTGTAGGATATGATTCAAATTTCTTCTTATAAAATCAATTGTCTGTGGGCTCTACAGTCTGAAAAACTCGAAAAATGAGTCTCCGAGTTTAATTAACGCTTCTAGCACGAAACAGAAATGGAAATTCGAACAATGGAATTTTCGAAAATCGCCCAAAAAAATTTTCCTTCGTTTTTGTCTTTTTTCGTATATTTTTGCATAGAAAATAATAACGTATATATTATAAGCAAGAATAGATTCGGTTTTCACGTTTAAACACGTTTAAAAATTCTTAAAATCCATGTTTTTTTTTGCTCGATTCAAAAATTCACTCTGTTCGACTTTTACTTTTTATTGTAATAATTTCTCTTAATTTCGTTTCTGTACAATTTTTGCAATTTAATTTTTTCAATCCGTTGCTTGTTTGAACTGATTCAATCATATACCGTTTCGCTCGTTTTCCTTTCATCTATTCGGTCAGCTTTATTTTTCATCGGTTTTTACCTGTACCTTACCTTCATCGTTTACTCCATCTCTTTTGCCGAAATTTCCTCTTTTTTCTTTGGATTTTTATCTTTTTGTATTTTATGGCTTATTTACCTTCTTTAACTTTTTTCTAATCATTTTGTCCGTTTTTATTATTCTTGCATATCTACAATTGCTGCATTCTGTACTTTTCTAGCTAATTTTGCTTATACGCATTTTGCCCTATTGCAACTTTTTGTGTCGCTTGAATGCTGCTGCTCGCCTACCGGAGGAGTGGAAAGACGGGGTTATCTGCCCTATGTACCAGAAAGGTGGTAAGCTGGATTGTGAGAACTACCGAGCAATTATTATCCTGAATGCCGCCTACAAAGTGCTGTCCCAAGTCATCTTTCATCGACTATCGCCAATAGCCAATAGATTTGTGGGAAGTTACCAGGCCGGCTTCATGGAGGGTCAGTCTACAACGGACCAAATCTTCACCCTGCGGCAGATCCTCCAGAAGTGCCGTGAATTCCGAGTCCCCACGCACCACCTGTTCATCGATTTCAAAGCCGCACATGATAGCGTAAACCGACAAGAGCTATGGAAAATTTTGGATGAAAATGGCTTTCCGGGCAAGCTTACTAGACTTATCATGGCTAGGATGGATGGGATCCAGTGCTGTGTGAGAATCTCGGGTGGATTGTCGGACCCATTCGAATCTCGCAAGGGACTTCGACAAGGAGATGGTGTTTCCTGCCTGCTATTCAACATTGCGCTTGAAGGTGTTATAAGACGAGCGGCGATCGAAATGCGGGGCACGATTTTCAATAAATCCAGTCAATTTATCTGCTTTGCTGACGACGTGGATGCTGTTTTGCTGTGCGGATGCAACAGAGGACAACAATACCAACCGTGAGATTAAAAGATGTATTATCAGCGGAAGTCGGGCCTACTACGGACTTCACAAACACTTGCGGTCGAACAATTTAAGCCCCCGTACAAAGTGCACACTGTGCAAAGCGCTAATTAGACCGGTTGTCCTCTACGGGCATGAAACGTGGACACTGCTAGAAGAGGACCTGCGGGCACTCGGAGTTTTCGAACGGCGGGTGCTAAGAACCATCTTTGGCGGAGTGCAAGAGAACAGTGTATGGAGGTGAAGAATGAACCACGAGCTCGCGCGTCTCTACGGCGAACCAAGTATTCAGAAAGTGGTTAAAGCTGGACGGATACGTTGGGCAGGATATGTTGTTGCTAGAATGCCGGACAACCATCCTGCAAAAATGGTTTTCGCACCAAATCCTGTATGAACAAGATGGGCACAGCGAGCGAGGTTGCAAGACCAGGTGGAGCGAGATCTGGCGAGCACTGGGTGCCCTCGGAACTGGAGATCAGTTGCCATAAACCGAAACAGATGGAGAAATTATACTGCGCAGGCCTTGTCGTAAGACGTTAGGCCAATTAAGTAAGCAAGTAAGTAAGTAAGAATGCTGCTTTTAAGTTTTTACCTGTTTCATTTGAATTACATAGTTGTTTTATATGTTTGTCTTTGTCATTATTATTTTTGATTTTTTGTATTTTTCTCTGCTGTGTACTACAATTTATTTGTTTTTTTTTTACGTTATTTTTTGCGGCTTTATTCATTTCATTTTTGCCTTTCCTGTTTTTTTTTTTTGCTGTTTTTAATTTACCTTTGCTTCAGCTTTCTGTTTTACCTCTTTCATCGGTTTTGCCTGTTTGTCTTTTACTATTTTCATATTTGCGTCTTTTATCATTTGTTTGAATTTCTACTTAACCTCTTTCATTACGTTTTTCGTCTCTTTCATATTTTTATTACATTTGTCTATCTTGTTTTTTTTTTGCAGCTAATCATTGTTTTTAATTTTTAATTTCTAATTTACGATTTCTGATTTCTGGTTTGTGATTTGAGATTTTCAATTTCTGATTTCTGATTCCTTATTCAACACCAACAAAAAACATTTGAATTCGAATTTTGTAATATGGATGTAAGCATCAACCCTTATATTTTTATTAATATTTTTAATTCGAGCATGCAAATTTACCCACCGAAATCGATCCGAATCGAGTCACACCCCATAAAACCAACCTGAAACGCAACAAGGATTACAGTTTGTCTAGTGTTCAAAATAGCCTACCGAATCAGCCTCTGGAAGATTGATTACGAAAGAACACCGTATTACAAAGCCTACATCGCATCGTTAGCAAATGTTGATATGATTATCTATCGAAATTAGATTAAAAACACGTTTCTTCTCATTATTTACAGATTTCCGCTGCTGGTAGGCAAATTGCTCTTTTGAGAGTGGATGGTCCTGTGTACACAGGAATTGCTAAGCCAGTCAGTTCAAAAATAAATTATCCAGTGTAGCCCTGAATGCTCATTCCGTAAGCCACGTTCGCCGTAATCCATCGTCAGACAATTAAAAACATGTGATTGGAAGCGCGAATAATTTTCTCTATTATCCTACTCAATCCTGCTCCGCAGCCTTGGTTCCCCCATTCTATGAACAAATGCGCAAAGAATCTAAAATCCTTGATCTATCCGTCAGCCGGAGAGTGCAGCTGCTCAACGACACCAATCGATTTTTCAATAAGCTTATATTTATTCATCATTTGGCCAAATGAGCATTCAATGTCAAACTTACAGCGTTGAATGCTACTTTTACACGATCGAAGGAAAGGAATAATCGAATTTGAAGACTGTTCTAGACTTGTCCGTAAAAAGTTGTTACTAAGAAGTGAATGTTTAAACCAGTTTCCATTCTACAGTGTATATACTTTCGTCAGGAAAGCAAAAAAAAATCTCAATGTTTTCTTTCTATTGCCTTGTTTTCCGAGGAAGGCTCCTCGTTTCTATCCTCATTGTATGCCATTGAGTGGGAGCCAGTCTCGGAACGTTGCACGCGCAATAACGATACCGCTCGGTGCGCTGCCGCTAGCTTGGATGCATCTACAATCCCTCGATAGTAGTCGCTGGTCACGATCGGAACACAGCCAGAGCCGACGTAGTGCCATAGTTCAGATTTTGATAAAAGAGCAATTGTACGGACGTATCGCCCGGCAAAGAAATTGCACGGAAAAAGCATTCAGTTCTCAACGCACAAACAATGGCACATTGTACTGTTTTATCTTCTCACAAAGGAGCTATTACATCTCGAGCGATTTTTTCTATTCGATAGTAGAGAAGCAGCTTTCCATTAAATCTGTTTTTCGTACAAAAAATTTCTCGTTATTTCGGATAAAAATTTATAGATGTTTAATTTAAAAACTAATTTTATAGCATTACTGCTAATCTAAACCATTGTGGGCAATTCATAAACATCCAAAAGCATCTGTCAGGTGACAATGTAAGTGATTTTTCAATTCCAGCGAAAATATCTGAGCACAATTCAACACCGTCGATCTCTTCATAGTTCGTTACATACATCCTGTTTATTCGTCTTAGTCTAGAAAAGACTTTGACTCCACTCTAAACACTATGCTTAGGAATAAAACCTCCACTGCTCCAGTTCAGTCTCCCTCGAAGCATGATTGATTATGACAGACTTGATCTGATCGGAAAGTTATCGAATGTGGTCGAGTAAGAAAAAAAAATTCTCTTAGGTGGATGAAGGATGCTTTTTTTCTGCTTCTTTTTCTCACATGCCATACAAGTGACCAGAAGAATTTACCTGTTCGCTTTGATCAGCTTCCGGCGGAAGCGCGATGATGGGAGATGGGTTTTCTACATTCATTGCTTGTCAGCAACAGAAACTTATCACCAACGGCGGAAGCAACTGACGGATGATAGTGAAACACACCGTGACCGCTGACTGCTGTGAAGCTTGGGCTGCTAGGGATTCCTATCCTGGGTTTCCAGCAGAAAAAAACTAATTTTTAATAATATGTTTGTAAAGAAATTTTTTCAGAAAGTAAAAGTGCACTATTCAACTATTTAGACAAAAATATTAACAAATCTGTGACAAAAAAGTTAGTATTCAGAATAAAACCCAGAAAGTTGAGTAACACTAGTATTCTACAAACCGTGCCGGAATGCTGCTATAAAGGACGCTACAGCAATGTTGGCCTTTTTGATCCAATTTCCTGACGGTCGCATTTCCGCTACGACCATCACCTACGCCACCATCTTGGAGCGAAAAAGTTGTAATTAAAAAATAAAATGATTCTGCCTCTAATTATAACTTGCAAATAGATGTGATTTTCTCTATCATAGAGCAACGGATGACTTCCAGTTAATGTAATGCAAAATCAGTGTGCAAGGAATTAAGAGCAATTTTGTTTTATTCCAATTTTGTCTTACTTTCTTAATGAATTCACTTTCTTACCTCTGTGATTTTCGAAATTGTGAAACTTTCAATTTTCCAATTTAAACAAACGTACAATCTTTTCGATTGACATTGAATTTTTTAGCAGCTAAGACCATGTGTTCAATAACAGAATCGATCATCAGGGAGAATTATCCGTATTTTGTAACCATCCGACCAAAGTAAGTGCATGAAAGGAATCATAAAACCTAAAGTATTCCAATGCCACGCGGAACAACCCCGTCATAATAAAATGCCACTTCAGATCAAAATGCAGATTGGAGGTGTATGCTTGCCCGCAATTTCCAGTAGACCACTTTCGTTTACTTTATGAACTCGTCGCCCCAGCGCCGGTGTCCCAACATTGCACCATTCACTGGTATGGTCCTGCGAATCAGGCATGAATATAATTAAATTCCTAATTCGGTATACTTTACCCGGAAAATACTTCATCAGTTTTTTAAACGCCGCCCGTTGAAAGCCGTGTTTAAAACGATGAATGAAGCTGTAACTGTGTGTCCTTTTTTTTTGTTTTTACAACAGATCGGATTGGTATCGGTCGGATCGATTTTGAAAACGGATGGAATTCGGTAAATTTGAATACGGTATTTTCACGCAAAACTAAAGCACACTGACATCAGTTATGCACCTGCATTGAGCAGAACGTCCTGTGCTCCTCTGGGTAAAATATTTGCTTCAAACGGGACAGTGGAGCATTGCTTATTCATCTAAAAATAGGCAGCATCGATGGTTGGTTGCGATAGATGCGAATCACTGAAACAACTATTGACTGCAACATAGACCTACACACTAATATCGGTATCGCATTTGCCCTGATAAATCAGTAGAATATGCACAAGTACCAGGAACGGCATGCTCCAGGTTGTTCATGGAATTTAATTATGAAAAATTCCAACTGAACGGCTCCCTTCCGCTTGCTCGGCGTGCGTTCGATAGGAACAGAGGTATGGAATTCGGACGAATCTGGCCGGATGCGAAGTCAACCTGTGCTTGTAATTGACTTGTCTCGTTGTGGTGCCGTATTACAGCACGAAAGGTCAATTTTTATTGCTATGGTTACAGAGCTTTGACAACTAGCAACTGAGCTATGCAATGTGAATAGACATTGCATCCATTTAATTTCAAAACGTGTATTATGAATGAATAAATTGATAACTTCAGTGAAGGTTGGAAGCCAAAGGAAAAAAAATCAATTTGAATGCTGCCCTACATTGCGTCAATTTTTCATTTTGCGAGCATACTGCATACCATACTAAATGGAACTTGCTTTCAGATTGCTTGGCTAACTATAACTTTCTTACCAAATTTCTAGTGAAATTCGGTGTGTCCGCTGTATCATAATATTCCACTCTAATTCAAGACTAAATTTACTTAACGTCTCGCGTCCAGTTTGGTGCTATAATTATTTTTGCCGGATTTCATACCATTTTTAAACAATAATCTTGAAGCACGATCGATATCGGATTCCAAGGTAATTAACTTTTTGGACAAACCACAAACTACAGTTTTGCCAATATTTGCTTAAAAAAGGCTTGTTTAATTTTATTGTCCAATTGTTGATTTCCCGGTTTTCTGCGTCCAATTCTATGTAGATCCTCAGACGAAATTCTTTCCCTCTGAGTTTTCATCACACCATGTACCGCTTAAATATACTTTATTCATTTTATTGGCTTTCCATCTTGCGACTAGGCCGGATGAACGTAAATGCTACAATTCACTCAGTGCTTGGCTGTCGTACTCAAATTCTTTGAACACCCTATACTCGACTTCAGATCTCCCTCCAACTAGTTTGAACCTAAAACCACCTTTGCAGGGTAATTGCAAGCTCTGGCATTCTTGCAACATGCCCTGCCCACCATATTAGTTCAACTATAGCCACATTTTTAATACATGATTCACCGTAAAGCTGCGCGAGTTCATGATTCATCCACCACTTTCATACTCTGTTCTCCTGCAGTACACCGCAGAAGATTTCTGTTACCAGATGTGACAACTAGTGCTACTTGATTTCAGTGCCACAGAATTTCTACCGATAATATGCATGTTGTCAACAAATAAGACTAGATTTGTAGAATATCGTATCCGCGTTTTGATACCTGCTCAGTTCATAACACCCTGTAACGCTATGTTGAGCAGCAGGCATGAGACACTCTGTGGAATTTGAATGAACTCGACAAATTTACTCGAAATCCGCACAAAACACTGCGTATCATCCAGTACCGATGAGTCTTATGCATACTAAGAAAACCGTTATCGTCCATGAGTTTCCATAGTTCTTTGCAGTCGACGGTAGCTTTCGCGGCCTTGAAGCCGACAAACACTTGGTGCGTTAGGATAGTTACAAGATCGCTATTGGTGAGTCAGCGAAAGACGATTCAGGACAGTACTTTGTAGACAGCATTGAGAACGATTATCGCACGACAGTTTCTATAGTTCAGCCATTATTGTACAACGGGCAACTGACTGAGATGGCCTCCTTAACCTCGCCTATCGTTGGAGCTAACCCGCCTTTCACGTGGTACATCGCACTAATGAAATTGCTTTCTTTTTGTCCAAATCGATTTTCTTTGTTCAGATTTCGATATACTAGTTGTCCTCTCTCTGTGCTATTGTTATTTATTAGATTTATACAAGTTTAGCTGAAAGTGGAAGTAGGACTATTCATATTGATACATTCGATCGTCAAAGCGATTAGTTGAGTTTTCTTTCGCTCCGTATAAGAAGGCCGTGACGGTCTTACAGTAGTTTACATCCTTCTCGCATTGCTCTCTGGGCACCATTCAGGTGTTCGGCCGCTTCCCACTTTTGGTCACCTCACGATCGTTTGTCAAGATTGCGCGATACCTGAGATATTGGTTTCTTTAGAACGATGGAAATGCTTCACCTCTGCATCCTTCGCCTCATCTAGGCAGTCCTTTTTCTCCCGGAATCGTATCATATCATAGCTTCTACGTGATGCGTATTCTCAGCACACATTTTTGTGGTATAACAGCTTATCAAGCGTTTGTGGAAAAATTACGTTCAAACTGACAGGATACGGCCAGAACACCGCGTCTACGCCCTTATGGTATTTCTTGGTGAATGACGCAGCTTTCGGTAGGCACTTCGTGCTTTAAATTTTCCAGTTCACGGCCATTCCGGAGCGAAAGAAGAGCGTCTTTGACATCCCTTTTTCGCTGATTGTCAGCCACAGCAACCCCTTCTTTGGAAACTTGGTGTGTGAAATGAACTTCACCTCGGAGCTCACTTTCTTCGTGGGGGAAGCGGCGTCCACAAAGTGCCGCTCGATTTCCGTTTTCGATGCGACGGGATACCGTTCTTTAAACGCGCACACTTCTGAACGGAGTAGCTTCACTGTTTTCGCCATCACGGTAAGAGTTCGACTGAGCTAATATAATAACCTTCCATGGGAAATTTTTCAAACTCAATTAGCTGTCTTAGTTTTATTTATTACCATCCGAAAAAAACTCCATTTTTTAATACATATGTTAAGGGGAATTTCGACAAGTGTACTTTGAAAATCATTCCAAGTAGTGCCTGCAGTGCATGATTTATACGCCAACGCCATTCTTCACTTTCCGTATGCGCTCCACCTCCTCCTGATGAAAATCTATTCGCAACAAAACACAACCATCAAAACACTCAGATAAACGTGGTGGGAAATTAAATTATTTAGGAACTTCCGCAATCTTCGATGAAATAGCAAAGTATGAGGACGAAGTTTCTGAAGTAACAGGTAATATGAATCGAACTTTTTCGTTTTGGAAGGTTTATCATTCTAATTCAAGAAACCAACAATTATTCAAAAGAAATGGCGGTTGACTGTGACCAGTGTTACGAAGCCCAGCGTACTCGTTCTAATGAACACACTGGCATAAGCATTCCTTTTGGACTCCTGCTCTTGTTTATTCATGCACTGCAACGACTTTTGCGAGTGTGTATTTAGCTAACAGCCACGGGCGTCGCTCTCGCACGTCATTGCAGCCTGAGCAACTGATACCGATCACTCGCAAGGACTCGCACTCCCACCCGCGTGTAGAATCGAGGGCGTAAGATGAAAAAGAAAACAAAAAAATAAAAAATCTGTATCCCAGTGTACCACTAGTCCTCACCGGCAGCTGGCTGCTCATGAGTTGTTTGCCTTGTGAGTGGTTATGCAGAAAGACGCTACGAGACTGTGCGTTCGCGAGTGTGTAGCTAGTAAAATGTCTGCACTCAGCAACGCCGGCTGTTTTTTGTTTGTTCTGGGAGCGCCATTTTGACAAATTGTGAGGAGCGATAAATTGGCTAGCGCCGGCCCTGAATGCTTATCAGCTTAGGGACTATATTGGCTCGTTTGATTGTGCCTGATTTATATTTTCAGGTACCGTGAACGTACCATATTCTGCGCAGCTCCTAATTCTGCGCATTTTTCTTTATATATGTATTTTTCAACATTGTGCATAACTATGGCCATTGTGTTATTTTTTTATAAATCTCTGTTGAATAATACGCCATTACTCACAAAAGGGCCATAATATTTGACAGCGAAATAAATTAAAGTGAAACTGAAAGTATTTTATATGTCAGAAAACAACGTCGTTAGCGCCAACGCTAAAACTGTCCTTCTAGAAAATTAACAAAATTATGATCGAAATTCTTTGCAATGATCAAATTACCCAGCATAATTAGAAAGAATAATTAGTTTTAGTCATGTTTTAGGCAAAAAGAGTGATTGCATGCCTTGTTTTCGTAGGAAAAATGCGATGCAGTAGTGCGCAGATTTAGGCACAGATTTTTTATTCATGTTCCAAATTCTGCGCAGTAATGTATCCTATTAAGAAATCGCGAAAAAAATACGCAACTTCTCCCAAATGGCTGAGGTATAGAGGCATAGAAATTCAAGTAGAACCTTTAACTTGCATTGATTGGAATCCTGTGTTACGGCTCGGGGTCCGAACCTACGAACGCCAATTCATGGAACCATGTCTTCTGATTTTTTTTGACAGTCGAACTTCATTGAGCTGTCAGGGAGTGGGGAAGTGGTTTCTATATGAAAACACAATTGTTAATATTAGTCTAAAGTATAATGTTCAGTATAGAGAAAACCCGAGTGAACTCGCCCTTCACGTTATCGACAATAAAATATTTAAAATAAGCTAATCCAAATGATAATAATGTTCCTGTGCCACCTGGACAGCACAAGAAGTCCAGATCATGGATTTAATCATGGTAATGGCTAATGTCAGATTTTTGATGTGCTTTCAGCGTATAAAGACATAAACTACATGGTATGCATGTTTATTGTTACTTTTTAGGTGCGCAGAATTAGGAACAAACATGCGCAGAATTAGGAACAAACATGCGCAGAATTAGGAACATGGGCAAGAGAGTGCGCAGAATTAGGCACCGTGAATAAGTTTACAAAACGAAAGATATACTCAATTGTTGGTCGACTTTTAATTCCCATGTTTTTTACCATATATTATAGACCGTAGCACTACATGTTGCTGCTATCAACGTTATCAATTTAACTCTAGAATACTTATAATAGCGGAGGAACCATAAAAATGTCTTAACTGCGCAGAATATGGTACGTTCACGGTATAATGAATTCTCATCAAATACGTCCTCAAATCATACGCCAGCTCGAATGACAGTGAACTGTCTAAAATCTGAGCAAAATAGAAAAGCGCCACTGCAAGCGGGATTGATCAATCCGTGCAAAACTTTGAGAAATTAAATGTGGAGTCAGAATGAGCAATTATACCAAATTTGGTTGAAATAGGAGGTGGTCGATTACAACGGATAAGATCACTTGAGAGGGAATGACCCCTATGTATATTAAAAGCATCGTTCCCGCCGTTCGAAAACTCCGAGTGCTCGTAGGTCCTCTTCCACCAGTGTCCTCGTTCAGTAGAGGACAACCGGTCTAATTAGCGTTTTGTACAGTGTGGACTTTGTACGGGGGCTCAAATTGTTCGACCGCAAGTGTTTGTGAAGTTCATCTCCGTAGTAGGCCCGACTTCCGCTCATAATACGCCTTTTAATCTCACGGCTGGTATTGTTGTCCTCTGTTGCCAGTAAGCCAAGGTATACGAACTCGTCGACTATCTCGAACTCATCCCCGTCGATTACCACGGTACTGCCCAAGTGGGCCCTGTTGCACTCGGTCCCGCCCGCCAGCATATACTTCGTTTTAGACGTATTTATCTTTAATCCAATCTTTTCTGCTTCGCGTTTTAGTCTGGTGTACTGATCTTACACCGCCTCAAATGTTCTGCCGACAGCATCCACGTCGCCAGCAAAGCAAATAATTTGACTGGATTTATTTAAAATCGTGCCCCGCATTTCGATCGCCGCTCGTCTTCAACACCTTCAAGTGCAATGTTGAATAGCAGACAGGAAATACCATCTCCTTGTCAAAGTCCGAGATTCGAATGGGTCCGGCAATCCGCCCAAGATTCTCACACAGCACTGGATCCTATCCATCGTAGCCATGATAAGTCTAGTAAGCTTACCCGGAAAGCCGTTTTCGTCCAAAATTTTCCATAACTCTTGTCGGTTGACACTATCGTATGCGGCTTTGAAATCGATGAACAGGTGTTGCGTGGGGACTCGGAATTCGCGGCACTTCTGGGGGAACTGCCGCAGGGTGAAGATTTGGTCCGTTGTAGACCGACCCTCCATGAAGCCGGTCTGGTAACTTCCCACCAATCTATTGGCTATTGGCGATAGTCGGTGGAAGATGACTTGGGACAGCACTTTGTAAGCGGCATTCAGTATAGTGATCGCTCGGTAGTTTCCACAATCCAGCTTATCACCTTTCTTGTATATAGGGCAGATAACCCCGTCTTTCCACTCCTCCGGTAGTCGTTCCGTATCCCAAATTAGCCGGCCAACTTGTCCGGGCCCATTTTAATAAGTTCCGCTCCAATGCCATCCTTTCCCGCTCCTTTGTTGTTCTCCAGCCGCTGGATGGCTTCTTTAACTTCCCTTATCGATGAGAGAGGCAATCTTCGTTGCTTGCTACACCAATATGGTCACTTCTTCCACTATCATGGTCTTCCACCTGCTCGGCATTCAGGTGTTCATCGTAGTTCTGCTTCCACGTTTCGATCACCGCACGGTCGTTAGTCAAGATACCTCCATCTTTATCTCTGCACATTTCGGCCCGCGACACAAAGCCTTTGCGAGATCCGTTGAATCTCTGATAGAACATCCGAGTGTTGTGAAAGCGGTACAGCTGTACGAGTTCTTCGCACTCCTTCTCCCCTTGGTGGCGCTTCTTCTCCTTGAAGAGTCGAGTTTGCTGCCTCCGCTTCTGTTTGTATTGCTCCACATTCTGACGGAAGGCTCTACGCAGCATTTGTACCCGCGCTACGTTCTTCTCAGCCAATATCTGCTGACATTCCTCGTCCAACCATTCGTTACGTCGATTCGGTGCCACACGGCCCAGCACGTTCTCCGCTACGCTGTTATTGGCTATTTTCACGGCATTCCAACAGTCCTCAAGAGGGGCTTCATCTAGCTCACCCTCTTCAGGCTCGCTAGATTATACCGTGGCGGGCGCCGGTACCGTATGTTGTTCACAACAGATAGTTTTTGATGTATCCTTACCATCACTAGGTAGTGATTCGAATCAATGTTAGCGCCTGGATAGGTTCTGACGTCGAAAATGTCTGAAAAGTGCCGACCACCTATCAGAACTGTGGTCGATTTGCGATTCTGTTTGGTTGGGTGATCTCTAGGTGTACCGATGGTAGAGGTTATGCTGGAAGAAGGTAACTACGTATGGTCATGTTCTTGGAGGAGACGAAGTCGACAAGTCTTAGGCCATTGTCGTTCGTTTGCGGGTTTGCGCTGAACCGTCCAATCACCTGTTTGAATTCCTCCTCCTGACCAACCTGGGCATTATAGTCCCCGATGATAATTTTGACATCATGTCTTGGACAGCGGTCGTATTCACGCTCCAACTGCGCGTAGAATTCGTCTTTGTCATCATCGGTACTTCCGAGGTGAGGGCTGTGCACGTTAATTATGCTAATATGAAAGAATCGGCCCTTGATTCTTAATCTGCACATTCGGGGGTTGATCGGCCACCACCCGATCACCCACTTCTGCATCTCGCCCATCACTATAAAAGCTGTGCCCAGCTCGTGTGTATTGCCGCAGATCTGGTAGATGGTATGACCATCCCTATACGTACGTATCATCGTTCCTTTCCAGCATACCTCCTAGTGCAGTGCTACGATGTCGAACTTGCGGCTCTTCACTTCTTTAGAAAGCACGTTGGTACTTCTGGGGAAATTTAGAGACCGTCAGTTCCATGTTCCTAATTTCCAATGGTTAATCCGTTTTCGTCGCCTGGGTCTTTGCCGATTGTTCCAATTAGAGTTATTATTACTTACGGAATCTTTTGTTTTGATTTTTTAGTGGTTCAGGCTTGCAAAGCCCGCAACCAACCCCACAGTATCGCCGGAGGGCCAACGAAGCTCGAAGGAGCCCTCCTCCCCTGTCAGCTTACGACCTTGCCCAAGTAACAATATTAGTTTTTTGATAATCTTTATACTATTGTTACGACCATATTTTTAAATCTTCTTTTAAGTCTCGTAAACATGAAAGGCTATAACAAATCAATGAAAAGCCTTACTTAAAACCAAAGAGGACCATGCTACAGGATAGAGTTAGAACCAAACTTTAAAATCATCTACATACTTCTAAGTTTTACAGCACAATATCCTATCGTAGTTTTAAGGCGGTCATTGCGATTTTAATGAGAGCCGTATTCAAAAGCAAGCATTTGAGTTTTACTGTGTTCTTTTAGCGGTTTTAATGACCAAATTTATAAAATTGATGAAAACTTCTTCATGATAACTGCTATAAAACCATGTTAATGCCTAGTGCCCTCTCTTCAGATGGTTTTTAAAGCAATTTTTGGAATAACAATAATGCTTCTGGAGACCAAGTTATATGTAGCCTCTGTATTTTACAGGAGGTTTTTACAAACTTTTTAAGAGTAGTATTAAGCGTGAGTAGTTTTATTACGCTCCGCTGGAAGCAGTTATAATGTGAATTGGATTTGTTGTTGCTTAACAGCAGCTGTTAGAAACTGATGCAGCTCTTCGATTTATTTAACAAAGCTATGAAACATAAAGTACCAACCAGCCTAAATCAGCCAGCCTACTTTGTTAACTTGAAAGTATGTGGCCGTACAAAGGAAAGTTCTAGACTTACTGTCAAATAAAAAAGATCTGTTTGAGTAAACTGAAAATTTTCAACATCTTCCGTAATTACACATCATAAACGCATTAAATTTTATCGTAAATATTGGGATGATAGGATGATAAAATGAACGCGCCTTCAAAATAGTACACTTTAAGGAAGCCAGTTTTTAAAAACAAAATAGATGAATCCGATTAGTCTTTTCCAATTACTAGCAAAACCATTCTAGTTCCATTGTGTAACATAGAAAGGCATTGCTAATGTTTTTATCTCGGCAATTTTTGCTTTATCCTCATGAAATAGTTTGAATTGTTGTTTTAGAGTCAAGAAAAATTCCAAAATGTCAACATGGCCCAGCAAAAATACAGGGTTTCCTTGATAAACACTATTTACTCTTCATAACAGCAGGAAAAAATCTATTTGGTCAGAGAATTACCACTTCAAAAACATTACAAAACTAACAGATTTGTTGCGGTTTGACAGCAACCACAATAAGATTAGAGCGGTTTAATGAAAGATGTTGTATATAGCCAGCAGCTTTTATAGTGGTTGTAGAAACAACCGCAATAAAACTTTTGTTCTTTTTTCTGAATCTTCCAGACTGCAGTTGGTTCACACGGTTCAAAATAGCTTTATGCAATCCCTCAAAGCAATTTTGCGCTTCATAAAAGTATTTGCATAGTTCGGTTTTATAAACAGTTTTATAATAAATATAAGATGGATTTTCGGCAAAAATGGTTTGACGAAGCCAAATAAAACATTTATTGCTGTTGCTTAAAAAATACTGTTAAACCAGTTAACTAAGCAACGTCTCTCGTCAAACTTCCCTTAGTACTCCCATGAGAAGGCATAGCAATAAACGTCTCAATACAAGCTTAATCTCATTGTGGTTGCTTGTCAAGCCGCAACAAATCTATCAGTTTTAAAGTGCTCTTGAAAAGGTAATACCCTTACCAAGCATATTTTTTGCAGTTGTTAAGAAGAGTGTATAGAGATTATCACCGAAAACCTATTTTTTAGGCTAGGCTAGATTTGAAGATTAGGTTAGATTTAAAACAAAAATGCTAGCTATTGCATCAATGCAGAGAGAGCAGCAAAAATGAAGTTGATATCGATGTGTTTTCGTGTTGCAGAATGCAGCCGATGCAGTTTGGTTACAGGATATTACGATTACCTAATCGAATTTATTTGCGTTGTTTAAACAACAACAGGCTAGTTAAACATATTTAGCATAGTTTCATGCCTTATAGTTTTGGAGAGCGGAACGAAAAGCTATATCAGTTTATGTTGGCTGCTGTCAAGTATCGAAAAATCCAGTTGACTTTATTGCTGCTTTCAGTCAGTGTAATAAAGCTACTTGCACTTAACATTACTCTTATAGAGTTCGAAAAAAATCCTGTAGAATATAGAGGCTACATCCAAATCGGTTTAAAGCAGCATTATAGTTTGCCTGAAAATTGTTTTAAAATTTTTCTGAAGAGCACTAGTCATTAAAATGGTTTTACAGATGTTATTAGGCAGATGCTTTTTATTTGGCCATAAAAACCGTTCAAAGAATACAATAAAAATCAAATTGCTGCTTTGAAATATATAGTTCTCATTCAAGTCGAAACAACCGCTATAAAACTACGATAGGATATTGTGCAGTAAAACCTAGATATCTGTAGATGATTTTAAAGCTTGGTTCCAACTCTCTCCTCTATCGTTGCCCTCTCTGGTTCTAAGTAAGGCTTTTCGTTGATTTGTTATTACTTTTCATGTTTACGAGCTTTAAAAGAAGATTTAAGAGTATGGTCGTAAAAACAGCATTGAGATTATCAAAAAGCTAATATTGCTGCTTGGGATAAACTAATAATTGCTTTAACATTGACTCAAACTGATAACCAAAAGGCTAAGAGTCTTTTAATACGTATTTAGGACATAGTTGAATCCTTTGTTGAGGGGCTTCATTTGGTTTTAAGAAATGAGTTTTATTTGACACTCATATATCCCTATCAAATTTAATTGTACTTTATTCGCCATTATAGCCTATTGAAAGAGTTTTAAAAGGTCGTCCCAAACCATTTCAGGATATCTTGAAGATAAATTTATTTAATGCAGTATGTTGCTTTATAAAAACAAATTAGCTTCAGTACTACCACCATAAAACTCTTATAAAATATGCCTACGGCTTTATAGCACAGAAATTGTTACTTGGGTGGTTTTCATCGGGGTTGGTTACCCGATCTTCACCGAGGTTGCTCGTATCTCGGCTGGTACCACGAGGAGGTAGGGTAGGAGTTGCTGGATAAGAGACTGTGGACCACTGTGGGGTCTATTTTATGCCAGTGCACAAGGCCCCGATGGTACGCATTGCCCAGCCGTTTACCAACAGTTCGATCTCATAACAGGAAATGTTGAATGCTCCAAACTCCAGCGACCTCGTTGTCGGCGGTTTCATACTTACGTTTTACGGACTGAACTACGGATTAAAAAAATTTCTCAATACGTGTTGATGATCCTTCAAAGATGTTTGTAATGTGTTTACTTTGCCTAGAAATGTGTTTAATGTTAGGATAAGAGGCATACATTAGTTGTTAAGATAGCCATTTGTACGACGTAGATGAATATGGTGAAAAATAACTGAATAATTGAATGATGAATCTAAATAAAATACAGTTTTAATTGAATACACCGTGTATTTTTCAACAAACGCCAGTCTAGTTTGTTTGGCTGACACAAAAGAAAAGGAGTTGAAATGCATGTTCGAACTATTTCTAAATTTCTGAAGAGACTAAACCTCGTTTAATGCTACGAAGCGAAGCGTTTGTTGGCCACAGCTGAATAATTTCATGCATAACTCGTTTCCACCTAATGAAGTTTTTGATTAGAGCCAGAGTTATCTCATTAATCTAGTCGAAAAGTTAGATTATTATTCCGTTTCCAGCATGAACCAGTTTCAATACATGAAAAACCTGCATTTTTCGTTTCCAGTACGAGTGTTCTCAGCCGTAAACGCCAGCTATTCGGCAACTAATTAAAGTTTCAACAACAAACTAAGTCGGTATGCCTTAGAGCGCTGCCAACCCTTCAACGTAGCAGAGTCATCGAGTCACGGTAAGCTTCTTTCTGGGCTTGGATCTAAACTAATTTACAATCCTACTTCATCGACAAACAATTCACCGTTTGAATCGAAGTGCACCCCCGAAGGGACAGGTATTTTTCGTTTCGTTAGTTTTACGGATACGCTTCCAACTCACAGCCGGCAATGCTACCCGAAAGGGAAATTCAAACCATGGCGGTACGGTGGCCTCATACAGCTCCAATATTACGTCCAGGTACAGGCACAGCAGTCGCTCAAGCCCCACAGGTAGCGGTACCGTTCAGCATCGCGATCCCGGTTGTATAGGAGGTTCGTTCCTGCACAGCAACGGTTGCCAACCGCTCGGCGTCTATATTGCTGTTCAGGGATGAATACAAGGTTGAATAGAAACGTTAGTTTCAGTGTAATAACAGTTACGAGTAATATTTTCTAGTTTAAAATATGTGTTTACAATCTAACGTTTTAAATTCATTTAAAAAATCCATTATTGGTTCAATGTTAACCCTGAATAGATTCCAGTGAGTTCAAGAGAAAAAGAGAGAGAGAGTAAGCTTCTATAAATAAACACTAGCCCATTGCTTCGTCAATCCTCATATTACCATGCAGCACCAAAGCAACGGGCATCCCCGGTAGCGAAGGTCCGTGTCGATTCCGTCCGACCTTGGTGGGCGTGCAGGCTGCTCTGTGTAGCGTACTTCGAGTAGTATCTACCACCCCACTCTGACACTACCTCCTACCTAGTCCCGGTGATCCTTTTTCTACGACATCATACAGCATTCGAATGGACCGGGTGGTCTGCGTCTCTTGTTTACTAGCTTAGACGATGTGTGCACTGTCGCCTCCGATGACGGTCGGTCATGGCAAATAAACGCACCACCCAGAGTGGAAATAATTTGCTAAAAGTGATCCCTCAGGATCAAAAGAAACACGAGTAACACGCAAATTAGGGACCGTCGGTCCTGAAATGGTGGCGTTTAAATATTGTTCATTTTTGTGACATATTCTTGTTGTTTGTCGTTGGAACTGTGTGGAAACACTGTCAGCTTTCGGAAATTTTCAACCTTTTGCTGTGCCGGATGTTCGTCGCTAAAACATGTGTTCGTTTCCGGTGGAGTTGTTTTACATAATATGATGTAATAAGAATTTGCATAAAATTATTTCTCTGGAGAACTGTAGCGACTTGCTTGTGAAGCAATATTTTTTCAAATTAAACTTTGATTTATTGAAGTAGATTTCGGGTCTTTGGCTGTAGATCACAATTTACACTTACGATGAAGTTTTATTGTATAACGATTATCAGTACAAACAAGCGATTTTTCATTTTTAGGATTCGTTAACTATTGGAGTCTAAACATCATAACTAACCGTAGCTGACATAGTAGGATAAAAACATCACCAGCAATATAATGCAAAAGTTTACTCAAATCTAACTAAATCAGTGAGTCAAATTTTCCAAATTTAATAAAAGATTTATTCAAATTAAACAATAATTATATCCCCATCGTCAGTTGTTCAATCGTGAGCTGAAAATGCCGATTCTTTGACTGGTAGGTGCTGGACCATGTCTGTTGAATTTGAGCAAACTCGATTTGAATTGCTATGCCGCCGCACCGGTGCGGTGGTGAACCATTTCCGCTAGCGCAAATATTTGCGTTCGTTGTTACAAAATGCTTAATGAAATGCTGCATATTTCGAAACAACGCGGGTGGTTGTGTCGGTTGGCGGAATCTGTCTGTTTTAAAGTATTTTTAACCAGGACAAGATAGGGAACCAAGTGATTTCTTACCGCTGAATCTAGTTTAGTGCAACCGCTGGAAACAACTGGTGTGTTCTTTTTCTCCTTCAAATTCACAGAAATTCTGATGGTAATCCACAGTATTGCATTCAAATGTGTGAAAGATAAAGTGATAATTAAATTCCCATTGAAATAAGCTAAAAGCGGATTAATTACAGTGCAGGCAAAAAGCACGCAAAGCGAAACTAACAGCTTTTTTGCTGTTTTTTAATTCATTTGTCAGTTGGTTCACAATATTCCAAGCTGTTCTCATTTCACAACGCAGAAGGACATTAATGTCAAGCCACGCTGTGATACTCTAGTTTTTGATGTGAAACTTGATATGAAAACAAACTTTCAACTCCGCCCTTTTACGGAGAGCTATCTTTTGCCATCACTTGCTGGAATAATTGAGCATATTACATTTCCTTCGACCTCAGCACTGGTCAGGATAACGTTATCGGATTAGGCACCTTCTAGAAGGTGCAACGCGGCCGACGTGGCGGCAAGCAACAAGCGGGTGGAGATTGTTCCAAGAAGTTTGCCCTATTAAAATAATTATCAAACAATTTTGCTTCCTTCGAGCATTCGTAAGTTGGCTGGCTACGTACCTACAAACATCCCACTTTTAAAATCTTCAAACCTATTCGCTCCGATATCATTAAGTTGTGCAACTAGTTGCCTCTGCTGATGTTTTCCTGAACGGAATACGTGCTTGTTTATCACTATCATAATTCATTTCTGAACCCTTTTCTCCTTCACTCTCCTAGTGTACAGGTTTTAGTCGTATTCTTGATGAAGACTTACGAGGTTCAATATATCTTGAGCTTTTCAGTCTATACCTACAGTAAAGCAGCAATTGATTACTATCAAAGTTTAAAAGTGCTCCGATTTTTATCAAATTTTGTGTGTTCGTTTCTTTTGGGAAACTTTTAAATCCATGTTTTTTATTTGGTCCATAAAGTCCCACTTTCGGAGCTAGAGTAGTTTCAAAAATCATTAATTTTGTCAAATTCTCAAATATATAAAATATCAAATATGAGTAATTCTCGCTGAAACGGGGCCACTACTGACACGAGGTCTTCAAATATTGGAACTTTTACGCTTAATTGGTTGAAAATGGTTAAAAAATAAGAATTACACTTTTGATACCTCGAAATAGTGGACTTCTCGTGCGCCTAGGGATCTAACAGGTTCAAAAAAAGTTAAATTTTGAGCAGACCTTGAGATCTATATCATGTGATATCTCATAAATTTGCCATGAAATAACTAACAAATGACCCGGTTCAGTAAAGAAGAAGAACAGGGCTTTCAAATGGAGTAAAAACAGTTTTGGTGGCCATCTTGGATTTGGTCGCCATATTGGATTTTATCAAACAATCGCCGTTTTCACCATGAGCCCCCCAACCGATTTTCATTTCAAGACCACCATTGGAAAGCTGAGAGCTGGTTGCTTTATTCAGTTAATGCCATTGTACACCTAGTTTTATGAATGTTTCTTGTAGCATTTTTTCTCAGCTAGCGACTAGACACTAAACCAAATCGACCATATTCTCATCGATGGCAGTTTTTTTTTGAACATCACCAACATACGCTCCCTACGGGACGCGTAAATCGACTCGAATCATTACTTAGTAGTTGTACATGTGCGCTTAAAACCTCGCAACAAAGCCGTCCGCTCGGTTAAACATTCGGCAATTAGGCAATCCGCGAGTTGCTGATGACTAGACGCGCGTACTATGCATTACCGAGAGAGAGAATTCGGCCAAGTATTGACAAGTAATGAGGCGACGATGATCGGGAGGAGGAATAAATGTCGGGAAAGACAGAGGACAGTGAGCGGGAAAAGGTAGAACAACTATTCCGGGCTAATAAGACGCGCAAGTTCTATGAGAAGATGAACCAATCTTGTAAAGGATACACACCGAAGCCTGATATATGTAGGGACGAAAAGAGAAACCTGGCCACAAACGAGCGCGAGATGGTTGTAGTGAATAGCATTGGAAATGTAGAATGTGAACAAGTCAATGACGTTCATAAACATAAAATAGAAATGACAATTAAATGTTAGCACTGCTCAGGCGCTAATGAAGTCTGGCGTATTATCTGGCAACCGAGTATATAATTCCTTTGCGTGTGACCAACGTATCCCGTAAGGTTGAATAATGATAGAAATGTCAAAGACGTCATTCTGTGTGCTAATTTTGAGAACGAAAGACGTGATTTAATTTCGGATACGACAATGGTCACCAAGTGGAAGTATTAGGGGTACCTGGGGTAATAAGCACCGGCGAGGCAAAATGCACCCCCTTCATTTCTAAGCTAAAACACATTTTAAAAACAAAATAGTAATTCTGCCACTTAAATCGATATTTGCTTTGGGTATTGTGTCAATTTGGCAGTTCTATCTAATAAGCAGACAGAATAATAACAAAAATATGTTTTCTATAAATAAGCTGTAACTTTTTGCTTCGTTTCGCCAATACTATTTGAATGCTCTGACAATATTAATAGCCGGTAAATGTTATAATTCGATTCATTGTGGTTCAAGCTACACAATAAAATAAAATATCAGAAGTCTGGATATTAATTACTTTTGTTTTAACCAAAAACATTTTTTGTGTAATTTTGGGGCAAAATGCACCCCGTTACTCGGGGCAAAATGCACCTTCGGCAAACATACTTTATTTACTTTGCTTCTTTTTAAAAATGATACGCGATTACGTCCGAATGTCCAATATGTTGTCAGGTACTGTTAAACAACTGCAGTCAGCACTGGAGGCGGTTAAATACTGTGTGGCAAAAATTATGCTACTCGGGTACACGGAATTCCGAAGAAAACACACCTGCAATAATTCATTTTCCTTCTCTCGCTTAGGAAGTGTAATTAAAGCATTCGGTGAAAACCAGAAATGACATTGTCAGTTAGCATGCACGAATTGTATTACAGTTATTGAATTCATTGAATATATTCTCAATAATTGATGCAAAACATGCATGGGTGCATTTTGTCCCGGCTAGTTGCGTTTTCATTTTTTTACTTCGGTATCGAAAATCACTTTGCACGCCTTTTTCACAAAAGTTTTCAGCATGGTAGCTACAGAAACTTTTAACCAATATTCATGAGAGTATGCTCAGTATATAAGATTGATATGGGTTTTAAGCTTTAACATGAAAAAACCACAATTTCCTTAAACGGTGCATATTACCCCGGGGTACCCCTATAGCTCTTCGATGAGCATCTCAATGACGATATAACGGAAGGACAGAACGGGGTTGTAGGATATAGAATAAGTACCGTGTACCCCCACCTCCCAGTTGGCTTCAAGGTATGACGCTGGCCTAATAAGCCAGTCGTCGTTTGTTCGAATCTCGGCTGGGAGAGGCTGTTAGAGTCAATAGGATCGTAGCAGCTGGCGCTCCAATTGAACTGTACTCTAACAGCTGGCTGCGAAGTCTGTCGTATAAAAACAGAAGGTCAAGTTCCGATAACGGAATGTAGCACCTAGGTTTTGCTATGCTTTTACCGTGTACCGTGTGCTGAAATGACCTTCTTTAACCCGTTGGTATTAGGGTTGCCAAGTGGCCGGTTTTTGGCCGGCCCGACCGGTTTTTCACTTGCAAAGCCGGTGGCCGGTCAATCCTATAAAAAGGCCGGTTTTTGACACATGAAACCGGATTGGTACTTTTTGACTGTCTGTCAACCGAATTCCGGCAACTACCCAAATAATATGTCATTAACGCACATTACACATTTCAGGCAAATCCTCTAATAATATGCTGCCACAACCCCTCCTCCCCCTCCCGCATTTTTTTAAGGTAAGACCGACCAGCCGGCTTTTGCTTTTTTCAGACTTGGCAACCCTAGTTGGTATGAATGCGTTCACATTAAAAACTGATTAAGCGTCATACACAATGGATCATTGTAGGTAGCTTTTGCTCATACTTACCGCTAGATGGACACTTTTTTTTCCTTGTTGGGGACCTTGGACCACTGCGACCAGTTCTTTGATCTATTGTGGTGTGTCCTCTTTTGCTGTATGCCTTTACTTATGAACAACTACTATGTTGTTTAGTAATTGTTATTTTAATTGAAGGCATCATCCCAACACGGTAATATGTTGAGAATAAATTGTACTACTTTCTGAGGAGAACTAGACCATTTTTCCGAAGGTTCCAGCAGTCCCTTTATCAAGAAATTTGCGCCTTTTATTGAATAATGCCGTGCATTCGCACAGTATATGATGAGCACTTTTACACTCTAGATTATAGACTAATCTCAAGTTTTTAGTCTTGACCTTGAAATGCGGTCATCCATATATATTAATATTTTTTGAAACGATGGTTCTACAATTGACAGCCCTGGCGGGTGTTGTGGGTTCGAATCCGGTATAATCTCAGATTATAGCTTGGTTCGACTCATGCACCTTCCAGCATTGGCCAAAGGTAGGAGTCGAAATAACTACTTGTCAAGCGTAGCTACCAACACCCCCCCCCCTCCTTTCCTTTCCGCTCTTCCTCACCTTCACCAAAAATTTTCATTCCTTTCCCCTACCGTCCCTTCATCAATTGTAGAACCATCGTTTCAAAAAATATTAATATATATGTATGACCGCATTTCAAGATCAAGACTAACAACTTGAGATCAGTCTATTTCATAGGAACGGGGCCTTCCCTCGAAAACCCGCGCCGAGAATCACGGCTAACACACGCTGACAGACGAACAACGTCACGTGCAGTACCTTGCAAGTCGTAAGGGCCGGCATAGTGTCGTCGTCCTGCCAGTAAAAAACAGTAAGATTTAAACTTCTCGCTCTAGATTGCAGAAACGACATCTATCATCATTAAGCTTTCCTATTACCTTCACATGATATTTGCTTGGACAATAACCAGTAACCACTCCGCTAAAAGTACTCAAATCTTTTTTTAAAAGATTCAATAGCTTTTGCGTGATTGAGGCATTTGGCTTTATAAACCGTTTGCATGACGAGCTGATAGAGTATTATTCCAGTTCAATATGACCTGATTCTCTTCCCATTTTTTCAGTTCCATCTTGCACGTACTATTGGATACCCCACAGAAAGGTTCGGGACCTATAAATTCCATAGCAGATCCAGATCTAGCTAACTCGTCTGCTCTTTCATTACCTTCTATACCACAGTGCCCGGGAACCCAAAAGAGGTTTACCCTGTTGTGTGTAGATAGCTGTTGAAGCAGTTTTACACAGTTCCAGACTAATTTGGAAGTGCAAGCAACAGATTTTAGACCTTTTAGAGATTCAGATGGACATTAAAACCCCACTGGCATATTTAGAGTAAACTATAAGGCTGATACAGATTTCACGTCATAATTTCTTGCCGTTCCGTTCTTGTTGACGGTTGATAACGGTTAATCTGAACCGGTCTTTTTAGATGGACCAATCAGATTGCTTCAGAACAGATCAGAACTCTTCAAAAATGGCCAAGAACCGCTAGTAACGGCACTTCACTGGCTGATTTCAAGGGTTTGGGAAGAAGAGAAACTACCGGACCAGTGGATGGAAGGCGTAGTCTGTCCCATCTACAAAAAGGGCGACCGGCTAGACTGCTGTAACTACCGCGGCATTACGCTGGTCAACGCCGCCTACAAGGTGCTCTCCCAGATTCTGTTGCGTCGTCTATCCCCAATAGCAAGAGAATTCGTAGGGCAGTATCAGGCGGGATTTATGGAGGCCCGTGCTACTACGGATCAAATTTTTACTCTCCGACAAATCCTTCAGAAATGTCGAGAGTACAACGTGCCCACGCATCATATTTTCGTAGATTTCAGAGCAGCATACGATATCGTTGAACGCGAACAGCTATGGCAGATAATGCACGAGTACGGTTTTCCGGACAAACTGACGCGGCTGATCAAAGCTACTCTGGAACGAGTGATGTGCTACGTGCGCGTTTCGGGGACACTCTCAAGCCCTTTCGAATCGCGCAGAGGGTTACGGCAAGGGGATGGACTGTCCTGTATGTTGTTCAATATCGCTATTGAAGGTGTGATCCGGCGAGCGGGCATTGAAACGAGGGGAACGATATTCAGTAAGAGTAGCCAACTCCTAGCCTTTACAGACGACCTCGACATCATTACTAGAAACCGTGGGACGGCGGAGGTAATATACGCCAGACTAAAAACGGAGGCTAGGAAGATAGGGTTACAAATTAATGCGTTGAAAACCAAATATATGGTAGGAAGAGGCTCCCGAGATAGCAACGTTTGCCTCCCACGGACAGTGACTATTGACGGCGATGAGCTGGAAGTGGTTGATGAATTCGTATATTTGGGATTTCTGGTCACCGCCGACAATAATACGAGTAAGAAGATCCAACAACGCATTCAAGCTGGAAATCGAGCCTACTTTTCCCTTCGCAAGACGTTTCGATAAAGGAGCATAGGCCGCCGCACAAGGCCGACGATGGACAAAACGCTAATCAGACCGGTAGTCCTCTGCGGACTTGAGACAGTAACTTTGCTTACGGAGGACATACGTGCACTTGCCGTATTTGAACGAAAGGTTTTGCGAACTGTTTTTGGCGGAATACGAACGGAAATCGGAGAGTGGTACAGGCGCCTAAGCCACGAGATGCAGGTATTGCTTGGAGATATTCTTATAGTACACCTGGCTAAAGTCGGGAAGAGGTCAGATGGCTCGTCCACGACCAGGTTGAAGACGACGTGCATGGGACGAGACGCTGTAGCCCAGAACAGAGTACAATGGAGATAAGTTTCTGATACAACACAAGATAGTCACCATTAGAAACACTGGTTCGATTTTAACTTTTGTTCATCAAAGAACTCTGAACCATGACTTTTTACGACCTTCTTTGCATGTGGAGTTTATTTTTTATGCATTGATTTAATCTCCCATCTAATCTAATTAACAGCTGCAGAATGTTAAAAAGCTGCCACTAAAATTAATATTTATCAACAGAACGTACCAAGGCACTTTTCTGATCACTTATAAAGGTATAAGAGATTCTCTCCTCGCACACTTCAGTAAAATTTATAAAACAAGTTAACCAGCGACAGTTGCAGTCAGTACCAAACACAGGACGATGAAGGCCAAAATTTCAATATGCCTTGTTACAATCACACTGCTTGTGGTTTGCTTGCAGCTAGGTGTAAGTATGATACGGATTTGTCGATAATCTCCACTTTTTGCGGCAGAATACAGTGATTCGGATAGAGCATTGATTTTTTCCTCGAATTCACAGTCCGCTCAAATACGCTCCCGAGGTGAAGTTTTCAACGATGTTATCGAGTATCTGACTACCATAACGGACGATATTTTCAAGTACAACCCCAGCTGGCCTGAAGAATTGAAACACAATCTGTCCGACGTAGCAAGTGCGCTGAAGGATTGGAAAGACACAGCGACATCCGATATGTCGCCCCAGCAACCGACCTTCTTATTGCACCGGAAGTAAAAATTGACCGCTCGCATTAGCCATCGAATATTAATAAAACATGTTTAAAGGAAAAATTATTACTTTTATTTCGTCAAAATTATATATCGGCTAACACTGCATTAGTTTACATTAAAAAATAAGAGAATTTACATCTGTACCTAGTACGAACATAGTAAGATCGAAATGCCGGAAGAAGTAACAATGCTTTCAATGGTTCAGAACTTTATTGGCATAATATGATATTTCCCCTAACATTGACCATAAGTATCGTTGAAGTGACCATTTAGAAGTTGCACTGCACCCGGAAGTGTTTCTGCAATTTGTTCGCCTTCACGCCGATTTGCTGAATAAGTTTGGCTTGCTGTCGTTTCATGACGTGCATATCGCGTGCATTACGAGCCGCGGCTTCCTGCTGAGTCGAGGTCCAGCCGAGAGCCCGATACTCAGCCAGTACTTTGTGCAACTTTTGGCTGGATTTTTTCACCACCACGGCTCGGCTCGGGTTGATGCGCTGCTTGTAGTACCGGAGCAGTGAACGGTGTCCGATGACCGCGCCGGATGGAAGTACCATTTGAAAATCGTCGCCATCGAGCGTCTGTGGCGGCTCTAGCTCTTCGTCAACATCCATTTGTTCGTTCTACAAGTCGAATATCGGTTAAAATAGAATAAATGAAACAGCTTATAAAACTTACATGATCCGGATAACTAGTACTATAATCATAAAAGTCCACATACTCCGCTAAAGCTGCCCCTTCGTGCAGCATCTTACAATGGCCCTTCTCTACCATGTGATTCCTAACGGCGTCCAACGAGTAGAAGGTTCGTCCTTTTTCGTTGCACCAAGTACAAATAAAATCTCGGCAGATTTTCTCCGCCAAATACGTCAGCAAACCTTCCACATCAATGCAATATTCAGCATCGGGTATGAAAAAGGAATGTACAATTCCCATGTGCTTGATGTTCTTAATCAAATCCTCACTATGATGCTGGCAAAACAAACAATCATTGTTCTCAATCGGATTGTCCCAATCTTCGTCCCACTGATCTGAATCGACTTCTTCGACATCTGCATCCATTTGCTGGTGGTCATCTCCAGCTGTTACTCTGGTGGACTTCTCCGAAACATCCGCTTGTTGATTTAATCCTGAATCAGCGTTCTGAGTTAGAAACTCCTTCAAATTATCCTTATGTTTACGACTGTCCAGGTGATTATCGTGAGCATTCTTCGATTTGAACAGCTTTTTGCAGGCTTTACAGTAAAGGGCTTGGTCTTCGAGAGCCGCCGCGTCGGCACTCTTCTGCTGGTTAATCCGTTTTTCGAATTCCTCTACACTAACCGGAGGAAGCTCCGCTATCTTGCGCTTTAAATTGTACCGATGCCAGTCCGTTTTGTAGTGCTCCCGCTGCATTTCCGCATTCTGGAAGCGAACGCTACAATTGAGACACGTGTAACAACCGGATAGATTGGACATTCTGCAACGCGAGACGGGGAACCAGTTTTAACGATAACTGAACGAATGAAAGCTTTAACAAGAAAAGCTTTAACAATAGGAAAGTGTGAAAAATGCGGTTTTACTCGCTTATCTTTACAAAACTTGCGAAATAAAAATCCAAGAATTACTACACAGACTACACAATGAAGCAAATGCAAATCGAAACGTCAAAATCATATTTTTGACAACTATGAGAGTTGGCCAATGTTGCCATATCGTTGGATATTTGAAAAGTTGTGAGAAAAATCTTGAGAAAAATAGATTGAGTAAAACACTGAAAATAATGAAAATAACCGATTCCTTCAAATAACACAGTTTCATAACCGAAATATCATAATTATACATATTTAGTTTATTATAAATTATAAATTACACTAGGCGAGTTGCTAGCTGGTACACGGAGCGAAAAAGCTCCAGTTTGTTTCAAACAAAATGATTGTTGTTTTAAGCCTCAATAAAATATTTTTATAACAACCTGAAAATATTGTTGTTTCCAAACGAGATTCTGTTTGAATCAAGTAAATAACAGTTTTGAATTAAAAGTAAAGTATTTTCAAATTTGAAGTTGACATTGAAGTAACAATAAATATTTTCATTTCAATCATACATTTCAGTTTGAAACAAAACGAAATTTTTGTTTGTGCGTAAAACAACCATTAATATAGTTGAAACTACATTTTTATTCTCCGTGTAGCAAGCGAGTTGGCGAATTGGTTGTAAACTCGCTTATCATCGTGTCTACTCGCTAACCACCAGCTAGCTATCCAGCTTTTTACGAGCCATAATGGCGGACGTGTTCGTAATATTTCAACAGCATTTTTGACATTTCCCTATACATCGCACATTTTCTTTCCGTACATTCCTTTAGTTTTACCGTGAACGCGCGGAAAGAAAACGTGAGATGTATTAGGGAAATGTCAAAAATGCTGTCCAAATATTACGAACACGTCCGCCATTATGGCTCGTAAAAAGCTGGATAGATAACTTTACGTGTCAGTGTATCGATTTTGAAATCTGAGCGAAACTATAATATAAAATTACGGAAGAGACGATAAAAATCAAAGATCGACATACGAACATTCCAACATCTTCCACCTCTTCCACCGTTAGCTGATGGGTTCACCCGGTTCACCCGGTTCACTGCGTGTGTGTTTGTGTCGTTCACATTCAGTCGAGCATGTTGGATCTTTGATGAATTAATTCACCAACATGCTCAGTCAACATATTCATACGTGTATGAGGGCCTTATGTTTTACTGTAATTTAGCAGTGTATACCGTATTTATATTCTTTAATAATTCCAACAAATATGGAAAATATCTTAAAGTACTCACCAAAAATTACCTTTAACAAATATACTTTGTAGGTTACTTGTTGGTTGTTTACATTTTTTTGTCGCAAATGTAAATATCGATACGTGTGATACTGTCAGTCAACACGGTCGCGTTCGCGTTTCCATCCCTATAGAAGCACGGAGAGCAGCATCCAGAAGCAAAACAAAATAAGATCATTGTTTTAAGTGTTTTGTAGTTTAATAAAAAAAAAAGAGTTAGTCATTGCCAACACAGATGGATAAAAGTACCGCAAAGGTGAGTCATTCCAGTAGAATTTCCTTCCCAATTCTGTTATTAATTTGGAACCCAAACCTTTTAATTGTAGGCCAAGCGTCGGCAGGACAAGTGCCACAAAAAACGACCGCCAGTAAAAGCAAGCGAAGCACCTCAAAAAAGTACCAAGAGTACGGTCAGTACGTCGGAACCACTCGTCATATATGACGACCGCTACTCAAAGCGTCCAATCGAGTCAAATTGGTCCGTCCACCGAGAAATATCCTCTGAGTCAGAGTCGGAGGACGATCAAGCTAGGGCTGCAGACTTTGAGGAATTACTTCGATTGCCACACTCTATCAGTGGCCATTTCTTTCTCAGTACCGAAAAGCACTGGTTGAAGGAAGCATCCGAATCTCCCATAAGTACGGGAAATCGTTTTAAAATTGATACAAAACACTTGAACGCTAGCCTCGCTACGATACCGTTTCACGAAAGAAACGAATATCACACCGAAATATTCGTGGATTCTGAAATTATTTCTATGAAATTAAAAGCCGAACTTGAAACTAAAAAATACCAGAATTTGTGCGCAAAGCTAGAGTCCAGCAAAAAGATGTCCTATTCGGGAAAAACACCTCCAGTAAAAAGCCCTGCGAAAAGCAACGCATTGCCGTTGAACCTTTCCTCAAAAAATGATGCTCCCGTGTCGACACCGTCGCCACCACCGCAACAGCCAGTTCCTTGCTTGATTGGACCGATGGCATTACCTCCGGAGTTACGGAGTAATCCCCACGTAACGGGGAGCTACACTTCGATACCGTTGGAAGCTACAGCAGATGTCGGCCAGGATGAGATGAAAAAAGATAACGAAATTAACTCGCCAAAGGCGACTAAGGCCGAACAGACTAAATCTGCGGTTGAAAACAATTCCAGCACTGCCAAGGAGGAGACAAAGGAAGCTATTCAACAGTGGCTCGATGATATACTTGACATGTGATTATACGCGAAGCGCTTGTTTGCCTTTCTTAAGTGTTGGAAACAATGTGGATCTTTTTTTGAATAAATCGGACTGTTAGATTGTCAATATCGTTATTTTTTATGTTCCTCTATGTATGTAAAAGCCATAATCATTTCAAGGGCTTGGCAGTCTATGTGGGCTGGCTTGCTGTAGTAAATTGAAATACACTCAAGTACTTTTTTTACACGGGTTAGTTTTTTGAGTATTAAGAACGGGGTAACTTAGAGACCATTCATTTATTTCTCAATACATTTGGGAGTAGCTCGACATTCCTCGCGTAGATTGTAAATAGTTCCTTAGCTGCACCGTTTTCGAGTAATCGAAAAAAACAAACCGTGTAAAAAAAGACTTGAGTGTATGAATATAGAATGAATTTTACAGTAATGTTTTCGAAGAGCCTAACAGGGTTGAGCAAACGAAAGCACTTGCCCGCATTCCGAAGTAATCTCCTTTCAACATTAGGATCCCTTCCTATAATAAATCCACTAGGTTTAACTTATATGACATTTCGTTCGTTGGGAGGGTAACTATATGTAATATTAACGTAATTCAATTTCGTATTATTGAAATTTTACTTCTTAATCAGGCAAATGTTCCACCGGCTTGCGCTCTGTACACAGAAATCGTCTCCATCCAAGACGGTTCATAGCTGGTAACTTTTTACCATATACCTGTCAAAGCGTTATCGAGAACAATTTACACTGGGTTGTCATTGGATATCCTTAGGATATGTAGCCACCGCAGCCAGTCGATTTTGGTGATATGCACGACAGGTAATTTTCGCCGCAACTGGTGCAACTTATGGTTTGTTCGCTGTATCCACGTACCGTCCCATTTACACTATCGCGCAGCACATTCCGCTCAAAGACCCCAAGGGTACGCTATCCCTCCGCAAGTGTAGCCCAGGTCTCATGGCTGTAAGGGCTACCAGTCGTGTCAGTATTTTGAAGATGATCTGCTTCGTGGTCCCTGTCCGATCGCCATCTGGAAGTTCATATTGGAAGATCAGGAAGGAACATCGACGGTTTTATCTCAAGGTCTTTCACTGCTTATGTCTTGCTTTATTTTTCTTTACACTTTATTTATTGAGGGAATGATAGGCTGGTAGCTATATGACGAAACAGGTGCCAACCATGGATAGCAAAACAAAGCCTAGATGCTACATTCCGTTATCGAAACTTGACCTTCTGTTTTTATTCGACAGACTTCGCAGCCAGCTGTTAGAGTGCAGGATAACTGCAGGGCCAGTTGCTACGATCCTATTGACTCTAACAGCCTCTCCCAGTCGAGATTCGAACATATGACAACTGGTTTATAAGGCCAGCGACGCAGACCAGATCTGCTTATACTTTGCCCACAAACTTTGACTCTAGTAAACCATTTTTGAGATACTGCCTGTAGGGTTGAGTGCAAATAGATTCGACCCTGTGTTCACGCTTATACTACGAAGTCTTATATTATCTCATTGGTATTAGTAAGCAAGAGACATGGAGAAGATATGCGTTTCCACGGTCGGGGATTAGTAACGGAACTACCACCGTGAATAGCAGCACCTCGCTTGGGGAGAACCAAATGGATTACGACACGACTCTACAGTTGGCGCAGTCGGTAGGATGCGTCTTATTAGTGCTCAGTATTTAATAAAGCAATAACGTTAATACTTGGCATTACATTTTCTTGATTGGTTAAGCGGTTAAGCCATTGTTGGCCAAGATTTGTCGCCACTCCCATTGCTTTCGTTCAGCACATAGTCAGAAATTCCACAGAATGGATCTGAACCAGTGCAGTGAACGGAGAGGTAAAACCACATTAGTTCATTTCCCCCAATATCGCAAAGACCAGGAATCCAGCGAAAATTTACTGAGTTTATCTGGTATAGTTGCCGTAATAAGAAAATACCATTCCAAATAATTTTTGAGAAATACTGAATTGTTTAAGGGCTCCAAAGTCACAGCCCTTGCACTATGCGTGTCCGAGAAGAAGCAAACATTAGCATATCCGTATTTCCTTTTGAGACAGATGTTTGTGCATTCCATTATTGCAGCCATCTCTGCCTGAAAATCTGTCAGAAACAGTTTCTCGTAGCTACAGATATGGCAAGGAATGGATTAATCAAAGATCATCTATTTTAATCAGTTAAAAATAACTTCTTGCTTCTACCAGCAGAGAGCCGGGGTGGTCTTTGTCGTATCAAGACATCCTCTCCACTATACTCGATCCTGGGTTACTCGTCGCCAATTCGTTGAGCGTCTCGACACACGCAAGTCGGCTTCAATCTGGCCAAGCCATCTAACACGTTCAGCCCCTCTATTCGTGGTGCCGGTGGGGTTCTTGAAGATAATGGATTTTACTGCACAGTCGTCTGGCATCCTTGCGACGTGGCCGGCCCACCGTAGTTTCCCAACTTTCGCCAGGTGTACGATGGAGAGATTCCTCCAAGTAGTGCCTGCAACTCATGTTCCATACGCTTACGTTTCATGTTTCATCAACGCGAACCGGGTAAAAACTGCCACTGTAAACCGGGCTAGCTTGATTGAATAAAACAGAGAAGGGATTTATAGCAAACTCCTCACAAACCAGAGCATGCTGACTTGTTTTAAATGGTACCACTTTAATTTTCTGCATCAAAAAAAAGGAGTAGATAACAAGAACTATCAATCAGTCACTGAGCTGGCGTCTCTCTCAGACATGTCTTCACTTCTGGCATCTCTGATCGCGGAAAGCATACTTGTGCAATAAACGGACAGTCAGTTCAGAGTCTACTCCCACACGTGAAAGTTGTGTTAGATTGCATTTTGAAGAAGCCAAGTTTATTTTCAGTACTTAGTGTTTCAAAGGGTCTTAATTTATTCTGGTTATTTTGCCAGAATACCATTTGAACGGTTGTGAATAATTTCAGAGTTTATTTAGTGAATTAAATAATAATAAGCTGCGAAGTCTGTCGATAAATAAGGGTCTTCTCTTAAAAGACATGCTTATGGTATGGTTTGCTTTACTTTTTCCTCACCAGCTCGCTTTCGTCCTAAAAATCAACATTTTCCGTGTCCGTTTTTTGTTAAGTTTCTTTAAGTTGTGTTGACGATAAAATGTTACAAAATTGCAACTGCACGGAACTGCCATGTTGAAATAAATTGTAATACCAGTGACTTTTTTACCACTGCCTGGGACACCTTTATGTGTTTTTTTTTTAAATATCATGCAGTTAATTCAACCGTAGTTTCAATGGAACCGTATTGAAGTATTGAAGTGAAGTGGTTCGTATTGAAGTCCGGAAAGTAAACCGCACTGCAAAAGAACAGGCAATCGCATGGTCTATGATGAGCCATCGTGCTGCAATGCACGTTTCGAAAGCTGTGGAAAAGATCGAATGCAATGGTCAAAATTAGTTTCATCGCGATTAAGGTCATGATGACTTTTGGTACTTGACTTATGTTTCTATTCTGTTAGAGTACAGGACAGCAGCGGGACTATTGGTGCGACCCTATTGACTGTTACAGCCTTTTCCAGACCAGATTCAAACATGCAAGGATATGCTTGTTTAGAATACTACTGGAACTGGAAGGCTCACATGATAATATGCGTTGAAAAATATGCTTGGAAAACAATCTCCATTGCTCCAATTCACAAGTCTGTTAATCATAATCTCGAGTCATACCTTACCTCATATCTGACGGAGGCCACCGCTTGGGTTGTGGTGAATTCCGTTGCTATTGTGGTTTTGTAATTTGTATCTGGCGTACCCCAAGGCAGTGTACCTGAACCATTGCTCTTTACCATTTTCACAAACTCACAATTATCTTTTAACTACTACCACTTTCTTCATCTGTTGTAAATTATCGCTTTAAAAGTAATGAAAAATAATGCCTGACTACAATAATAAATTATGTTATTCAGATGTAACAAGCACCCAACGGTATACAGTGAAAGTAGGTTGATCTGATAGAGAGCATTGCATTGGAACTAGAAAGGGGTAGTTCACTTTACTATTCGAATAAAATAGCCACGGACCCTTCTCCAACTCCTTCACTTCCGCCCCGGCCGATCTTTCCGCAAAAAAGGACAGATATTTATAAATATTTATGACAACAAAGTTGCAGCATCCACAAATTGACGTATTGAACTCGTTTTCTGTCATCTACTATTTTTTTCATATGCCAGATTTATCAATTATATAACACAAAAAATCTAGTGAAATCAATTAGAAAATTATGCTTAACTCGATAAAAAATAAATCACAATAAAAACACACGACACGATGGACAGTTTCTTTGGCAGTTTCTACCAGGGAATTTATCACACATCAGTTTTTTTAATTGTTACTTACTCGCATTCGTTTACTTTTAATACACTTTTCTCGTCTCAGTTTTGTGATTTTTACTTATTTTTTTGTTTTCTCAATTAGTTTTTTGTCAATTAGTTTTTTTTTTGTATTATTTTGCGTCAATTTTCATTCGCCGCTTTGCTCTTCAATGATTTCCAATCTACAATTTATTCTGTTTTTTTTCTGTTTCATTCTTTTATGAACTCGCGATTTCAGCGCGTTTCGATTGGGTCTCGCTCGCTCACACAAACCCGACCCCGAGTGGGTTTTTTTTTCGGGACCGCACTTTCACACACACGCACACCGTTCCCGTCCGCATCTCATCCAGTTGCCCATCTCGTTACTGCTTATTGCTACTTTTCGGTTACAGCACTCTTATTTAGCCGTCGTGATCTCGCACACAGACCACCACCAGCCGTCCTATCAGCCGTCGTCGGTCAGCTCCAAATCAACAATATGCCATTTTGTTTCTGAATTTTGCTACTCAGTGTTGTTTATCTAATTGTATGAGATTTATTTTTTGGATTTTATGATAGCTTTTTATACAAATGTCTTTTATCTTTTTTTTTGTTCTGCCATATCATTGATTTTCAATTTTCTTCACTCGGATCCCCTCTCTGCTGTTTGGCTTCCAGCGGTTTTTTTACGTTCGGTTCTTTTCGTTCGGCTTCTTTGTCTCCGTCTTAGGTGTATAAATATAATAATTTAAGTTTACATTACTCATTGTTTTTTTTTGTTCTTTATTTGTATTTCGATATAATAATTAAAGAATAGAGTTTGCTTCCTTCTGTTTAATTTGTTCCATAAGGAGACAGCTCCCTTCTCGTCACTATTAGTCGCTTGTCTGTAAAATTGAGAGTGTGTTTGTGTGAGTGTGTGTATTTGTTCGTGAAAAAGAAATTAATGAAATTCGATTCAGTTCTTTGCTGCTTAATGTAGTGTACCATAAAGGCATATCTCTGCACTTTTAGGAAACGTGCCGGTTGCCTTCTATGGACAGTATTTATGTGGTGTGTTTCTTTTTCTGGGTTCTGTTTTGGTAGCATGATTAGTATGTATATAACATTTGTTTCCTAATCCAGTCGGTTTTTTTGTTAAAATCTTCTCCTATCGGGCGGCACCGCTGATTCACCGGCAAACGTTCCGACGGGAGGAGATGAGATATCAGACTCTTTACTGCGTGTGTATGTATGTGTGTATATGTGTAACGTGTTTGTGTGTATTTCAGTTAGCAGATTAATCACTGGAAACAAAACCCGATGAGTTTTCGATTTTTTGTTTGTTTGGCTCGACTTGGCTAACCTGATTATTTTCTTAGCTTCTTTTGCCAGAGTATGGTACAACTCTAGAGAACTTAATACAAGTTAATACAGCCCGCACACTGCGCTGTACACCTCTCGAAGGGATTTTCTTTTTACGATGCTTTGTTTTCACTAATTCACTGTTTTGTTTGCTGGTAGCACTTTTTCTTTCTTTATTACTTATCAATTTTCCTTACTTAGTTGTTGGTTTTTATTTACTTATCTTATTCGCTACTGTTTAGGTATTAATTTAATTCATTTACTTCTTTCCATTAGTTATTGATCTAATTTCTCACCACTTCAGTGTTTTGTTCTTTACCTTTTGCTTACGTTTAATCTTGCATAAACGTATTGTTTTCAGTTTTTTTCTCATTCCACTAGTCATTTTTATTAGTACTATCAGTTACTATGTACAGGGAAACATTGTCCAGTTCCATGCCTTCTCCGTCCTCAGCTTTAGATTAGTTTTAAATAAAAATTCAATAAATTAAATTGTTGGTCTGACCATTCTTTTTCTAATATTCTGCTCACATTGTTGCCCCTCTGCTTCGGAGTATCCCCGGATTTGTCCTTAAATAAACGTGTTTTTTGTTTGTGTTCGTTTGTAGTTTCCGTTTTCCGTGTATAACCGAGAAAATAACGAATTATTATTGGCGTATTTTGCTTTGATGTGTTGGTGTCTTTCTATACTCTCTCAGCAATGTTCGCTATAGTGGTTTGCGTACTTTTTGTTGTAGCGTTTGTTGTTTCCTGATATATTTACTAAAGAGATTTTTCGTCGTCACATGAAACTATGCACAGTGTCGATATAAAATGTTTAATTTACACATACGTATATGCACACTGCATAACGGTACGGGTGTGATTGGTGTAATGCAGTTTATTCTTTTTTTAATGGTAGTAGAATGTGGTTACTCTGTCCGAACTCAGCACGGATCGACGAAGTTTACCTAGGTTTTGATTCGTGGAAAAATAAAAGCGTCGTTGATTAACATAAACAGAATGACAGTGAAGAGGAAACGTGATGAGAGTTTTTCACCACAATCAGTCAGTATGAGTTCTTCATATTTCGTAGTAATTGGATATAAGCCGTTCCTACTTATACCGGATATATGCTTGACCTAGTTTCGATTTCCTAACCATAAAATGTGCACTATACGTTCGTTCAAGCTATACACTATCCTCCTTCGTGCGTTATCAATTAATCACGTTAGTATTCATAATAGCCTTGGTCTCCTCTAGGTTGGTTGTACAAAAACAAAACTATACAAACTGACTAACTGATTCTGGTCTCCAAAACAAAGCAACAAGGTGGTAGTTATTTAAAAATTAAAACTATAGAGAAAAAGAACTACAGGCGTGGTGCCAATCGTTTCCTGCTGCCGCTAGCCAAATAATGCAAACTTCATTTTTCGGTGGCATATCTTAATTAGGCGCCATAATTTGGTCTTCAGCGACTACATATTGCAACAGCCTATTTGATAGGGAATAGAAATGAACAAATGATAAGCAGGAACTGCAACAATAGAGTTGAGTGGCAATTGAATCCCATTGTTGCAAAACAAGTGGTACGCCATGAAATTGTCTGTGACTTATTTCACTGCATTACTTTATATTTGAAAGATTATAGTCTTATATAGCAGTAGTAAAGAATCATTGCTTCAAGAGTTAAAAATTCATTCCAAACCCAAAACAAGAAGAATTGATCAGGCCCTGAGTGCGAAAGCTGAACGATATGATGTTTACTGGGAATTCGAAGTGCATAATGTACGATGAAATATACATGACATTCAACTATGAATCCTTGCTAGGGCCACAAAGGACACACATGTATCTGGGCGATTATTCACAAATTCGACCAATTGAAGGATTTTGGGCACTAACGAATGCACATCTTTTTTTTTCCTGTGTGGACTCATCACTGCGGCCAGTATAGTTCATCTATTGGGACATCTTAAGAAACATGTCTTCCAACAGAAACCATCCAACAATTTGAAAAGTACTAAAAAAAAGTTTCAAAACCTGTCCTGAGAAACATTTGGTAGCTTGCAGCTTCGTACCTCGAAGCCAACTGGACTGACTGTAAGGAAGGACATCATCCGGGCAAAGGTATATCTTTGGTTAAACGAGTTGATCTGTAAAAGAAACGAAAATTCTCCAGAAGCAGTCTCATTCGAGGTTTGTTCGAGACCCAGAAAAACTCTGTTTGCCGCCCGGAGTCAAATCAACATAAGATGTAGGATTTTTTTAGCTCAAAACTAATTTCTTTGCCATACCACCGACAGCAGCACCATCGAACAGAATTATGGACAAATCGAGCTAATCGAGCTGTTATCTCTTTTCACAAGATGATTTTTGTTTCGGATGCACATTCGATTTCTCTGGGGGCCTTTTCTGAAATATTTTGAAACAGTTTGCAAAGAAAAAAACAAAGTCGTGACGCTACATTCCTACAGAATTTGGTCTTTTGCGTTATTGGTCGACAAACTTCGCGACCAACTGTTCTAAAAATAAAAAATAAGAAAACTTATCCAATTTAATTCTACTATGTGTATTTTATTCAATGACAGATACGTATTTCGCCTACTTGCAGGCTTCCTCAGTGTCTGTTTTCGAGAAAGCCTGCAAGTCGTAGGCGAAATACGTATCTGTCATTGAATAAAATACACATAGTAGAATTAAATTGGATAAGTTTTCTTATTTTTTATTTTTAGGTTTCGTATTCTACTAAGACGCTCCAAAAACTTCAGTCGACCAACTGTTGTTAATGGACAATTGATAAACCCTGAAAGAACACTGAATTAGGAAACGAGAGGGTGTCAAATCGGATCTTCGCCAAGGGTGCCATAATGTCACGCTACGGCTCTGCTGGTAAGCAACTCCGGAAGCTTTTATTACTCTTTTTCTACGAAAGTAGTATACCATCGATCACACACTAAACCTGCCAGCATTAAATTAAAAACACTATTAGAAACACTTCAACCCAAGGCCCATTAATACAAACGAACAGAAGTTAAGTTATGTTTTCCTTCAAACACGACTGAGCTTAATGTTGCATTTTATTGCACTATTTCGAAATGCATATTAACATAATTGATTTTAATACGAGCATGTACTTTTCTTCTGTACATGTACCTAACATTTTACATTCAAAAATTAGATAGAAGTTCGAATCTACGAATTTTTCACGTCCCGCGTTGTTTCTGAAATCTCGAGATCCTTATCGAAGGACCAACCAACCGAAGTTTGCATTTTTTGCCACTATCGTGAACATATAAAAACGTTCAGCACCACAAAGCATCAGAAGACTGAGAAAACAGATTTTCTACAATAGTATACAAAATATTAAGCCGCCTGTCAATTTTCCATTCACTAGCACGCGCTCTCTTTTTGCTTCCCACACACTCATTCGCCCAGGATGCATGCAGCATAGTTTGCACCTCGGCATTCCAAACGCTCCAAACACTTCATCCTCCTGCTCCCTCACCGCTGCTTTCCCCACCTAACCACATTCGTCAGTGGATTATGACCGGACTAGGCTGAACACAAACGCCAACCATGGGCGATTCGTCCCGCTCGCTGGAAGCCGCGGCAGCAACGGCTGCTGCCGCAGCGGCACGCCCTAGACCCTTCGAGCTAGCACTACTACTGCTGCTGCTACCACCACCGCTACCGCCACCAACGCCTACGCTTCCAATAGGTCCAACACCACCACTAACGCTGCCAATCAGTGAATTCGGGCCGGCTATCCCGCTGTTACAGATAGGACCCACTCCGACTACCGGGACCAATCCTAGAACGCCACCATGGCCTGCGCCCAGACCGCCGGTGTGACTCATTAGCAAGGCTGCGTCGTTCATTGAGAACGGCGCATAGTTCGCGCTATGAGATAATAAACTCCTACTACTTCCGTTGCCGTTGCCGGCACTACTGCTACTGCTACTGGTACCGCCAACCACAGCTGACGGATGACTAATGAAGCTGCCAGACATCAATGCCGCGGCAGAGGAATCAATCGCTTGACCAACATGCGTCATGCCCCCCAAATCGATTGGCAGTGAAGCAGGGGCGTAACTCTTATGACCAAGCAACTGGTGCTGCTGCTGCTGTTGTTGCTGTTGCTGTTGCTGCTGTTGATGGTTTTGCTGTTGATGCTGAATATATCGGCTGCGGTGATAATGGTTCGGATTGGCGGAGTTTGAAAGAACAGAATGGACTGTCCCTACCGGTGGATCACATTCCATAGCCAGTGGGTTGTTGTTACTAAGGTTGTTACTGCTGCCACTGTTGTTGGTGCTGTTCAAGCTGTTGACGGCAGTTACGGTAACGCCGCCCCCGGATCCGGCATTTCCACCCAGACCGACGGCCGCCGCCGCTTGCGAAAGTATAAGCATGCTTGCGGATTGCGCCTGCACCGCTGTCGGTTGATGGTGCAGCTGTTGTGGTTGTTGTTGCTGTTGCTGCTGCTGTTGTTGCTGTTGCTGCTGTTGTTGTGATTGTTGCTGTTGCGGTTGCTGGTGCGCTGACTGAGCTTGGTGTTGTAACGATGATAGACCTACGAAGGGAGAACACGTTTCAATGAGTAGTTCATGGTAGGTTTAGTGAAATAGACAAAACATTATAGAAACGAGAAAGCAAAATACGATCGAACATGCCATAACATATGAAATGAATGGGGTTTAAAAATAAATTATGTTAACTGTTCGTCCTCGAAAACCAAGCGGTATTGATCAAGGCTAATGACAAGCGCATGCTTATAACATTATAATATTAGTTTACAACTATTGGAAGTGAACAATGAGACAGTATGCAATACGTGGTAAAAGCACCTATAACCTAAAATTTAAGTAAATTGAAAAATATTCTTGATCAAAACAACTAATTGTTTATTTCCGGTACCCAAAATATACACCTGCATCGAAACTTTTATAACTTGTTCGATAAAATGCAAAAAAACTAAGCAAAACATTAAAATAAGACAGATTATCTGCATACATCTGGAAGGATTCTACAATAATTCCTTGAAAACCATTTCTGCGAGGCCCACATTATATAGAAGAAAATATATTTCTCCGAAAGTCATTTTCTCGAAAAATATTCCCCCGAATGAACCCTTTTTGCCAAACCATTTACTAGAGGAATCATTTTCCCGAGTAAATTTCATGAACTAAGAAGTTACAAACTTCCTACCAAGTATTCGATATCAAACAAAATATATACGACATAAAAATTCCTATTCACATTGTCAAAAAGTTTCAAGAGATTTTCTCCGAGGCATGGGTTTGTCGAAAACACATAAAAGACGCGTGTTTGTTTAGCGGAAAACCATTTCACGGAAAACATTTTAGCGGCAGCAGCATACGGTGGATAAAGTTTAAGCAGAAATATTATTATCGGTCTGCCCATAGAATAAATGTGAACCGTCCTTACTCGCCATCGCCCATTTCGACTCAACTAATGGATAGTACTAGAGCAGAGGCCGGTCAGTACAAGAGTGCTAGGAAAAGGAATGAATCAAAATAGGAATAAACAGATAATTTCTACGGAAGACTGTTCCTTCGGCCTCTTCATGGTTCTCTACTGAAAATAATTTTGGCTACTCTTTCGTCAGGCATTCTGGTCACGTGCCCAGCCCACCGCAGCTTGCCACAGTCTACTACGATAGTGATTGTATACTTGCATAATTGTATACTGGATACAGCTCGCCGCCAGCGTCGCACGCATTAGCGTAATTAGTTTCGTCAGAAAACCATATTCTAGCATTATCTGCCACAGCTCACTTCGTATGATTGAATCGTACGCCGTCTTAAAATCCAGAAACAAATGATGAGTCTGTAAGTTGTACTCCCGGAACTTGTCTAGTAACTAACACAGGGTAAACATCTGATCCGTTGTGCAGAAACCCTTACGTAAACCAGTTTGGCACTCGCCGACGAAGGACTTCGCTAACGGTTTCAGTCTACAGAACAGGAAACGGGAAAGCACCTAATATAATGGCTCAATAGTTTTTACACTCAAGTCGATGTCCCTTTTTTAAAAATAGGGCGAATGAGGCCATCCAACCACTCCTTCGGCATATGTTCTTCCTGCCAGATCCTGACAATGATCCGGTGCGTTGCTTCGTTCAGCCGCTCGCTCCCCTCTTTTAGAAGTTCGCCCAGGATTCCATCCTTCCCAGCAGCGTTACAATTTTGCAGCTTCTTGCCTTCTTGATCTCCTCCTGTGTTGGTGTCTCTACAGTTTGGCCAATGAACCAACATATATAGACACAATTAGACAAAAAGTCTTGGATCTAACCTTATGTAGTCCAGTAACTTCTAAAAAACATACACAACGGACGAAGTTTCACTTAATCTCAGCATACAATGGTAATTGCCCGCATAAATGAGTTACTTGCACTGTTCCTGGTGGACTAAAATGCTCCAATGGCTTTGCAAAACAGTGCAGAAATTGAGTTAAGACTACTTCTGATTAGTCTCAATATGTACAAGAGAACCCCAACCGAATACAGCAAAGAGCTAAGACGATCAAAACGAAAGTCTTATGTACATTTTTGTGAAAGCATTGAAAGCATCCCAATCGTGTCAAGACTGAATAAGCCTCTCGTAAAAGGATACCAGAACGGACTAGGTACTTAAAAAAAGAGGACCTCTTGGTCACAAAATCAACTTCGGAAGTACTATACTCATTTCGTTCATTCTATGTCCATCCTGGACCTTGATTGTGCCGTAAGAGGTTCCCAAAGGTCCCCACGACGTGACATTAAACAGAATGCAGAGGACTTTATAAAACTTATAAACTTATACTGCGTTGCGGCAATTTGACAGTTTTTCCATGGGATTTCTGTCGAATTTCCGCAACGTAGTAAAATCCATATGCATTGTGTCTGGGCCTTTTGTCGCTTACAAGTAGTGATGTCAATGAATCTGATTCTGATCGCTCCTATGATCTTGATCGCTAGAAGCGATTTTTTCCATTTCTGAATAAGAGAGATCGCAGCATGCTTCTCGGACTCATTACAGGACATTGTGCGAACTAACATCCCCTTTGAAATCTCAGTTTTGTACAAAATTGGCATTTGTGTTAGCCGAGAGTGAAACCTCGGAATATTTGCTTTGTAATTGTGGAGCACTAATAGATCGCAGACTTCAGTAGCTCAAAACCCCCAAGGAGATCCGGTTTGCGTCGCCCATAGCCATACCAACCCATCACCTCCTCAATAAGTGGTAGCAAGCTTGTAGTGTAGTAGATAAAAACGGGGAATACCATAGGATTTACCGCCTAATAATGATTTTAAAGGGATGACCATAATCTTATAACTAATGATGGTGATGTAGAATCCAGCAAGCAAAATGTAGCAGGTAAAAATGTTCGAATGACACCCAATAGTAAGTGCTGTGAAAATTATAACACAACAACAATCGTTAAATACCTTAATCTTAGAAATCTACTTTTATACAAGTGTAAAGCTATAATTTCGATAACACCAATATTGGAAACAATTCTATTTAATAAAAAAATAAAGAAAAATTTAAAAAGCATTACAAAAAGCAACTAAATGAAGAAGCTTAAAAAGCAATAGTTGCACAATGAAATGTACAATACTCATGCAAAAACTATTAGCAACAACCTGAAGTATGTAGTAGTAGGACGAAAGGCATTAGTTACCTAAAATAATCTATTGGAACACAGTTCATTTTGTTTTTGGCAAATCGGTTTTTTGTTTGGTTTTTGGTTAGTGTTGGATGAGTCGTGATGTTTGTGCAGAAGAGAAATCCATATGTAGCGCTGTGCGGCTGTCGCCTGTTCGGTTGTCTCACGGGTTCGTAACGACAATAATACTAATGATAATAACCTTCGGTGCTGCGTTCGCTTCGTTAGACGAAACTGGCCAGAAGAATACACAATTCGTTTCGGCAGTCAACACTATACAAAAAGTTTCTCTAGCTTTCCCTCGCGCCATCTGCTAATCAAGTTGAATTATAATCTACATTCTGTATCGGTTCCGGTTACGGATTGCTATCGCTTACTGATTATTATTTTCCTAATAATACTCGTTCGGTGCCATTCCAGTCTCGCCTGTCGGGGAGTCCTAGCTCAGGTCATCTAGCTAACGCGATTTTATCCGCTTGCTAAATGCCAACCACCACCAGCCATATAGTGACCAGGACCCTCAACACACCTATTTTCATTTAATTCCATCAATTGCTGACATTGCTCACACAACGAAACTCTATCTAGGTGGTACAAGCTTGGCTTGACCTACCGGGATACGTATAACGCTACCACACTCACGCACATTTCTGCCAAACTTCCCTTCCAACTATGCTGTGTTACCATCAAGTAATTTTTTAACAGTTTTGTTTCTACTTCGATTTACAGTTTTGCTGCTTTCTGGTACTCGGTTTTGGTTTGTTTTTCTACGGTATATATTTTTTGTCTGCTCTTTTTTTTCCTGGAGTTATGTACTGTGTTTGCTTTGTATTATTAGTTCAAAATTTTGTTTTTGCTATTTGCTTTTTGCCGTTTTCGTGGGTTTTTGTTTTTTTTTTGCCTCTAAAAACTGTCACCGTATTGTAATTATCGCTTGTTTGCGTTTTGGTTTATTTGAAATTTTTTTCAGTTGATTCTTTTGCTTTATTTGTTTAGGATTAGTATGCCAAAATAGGTAGAAATTTCAAGGGAGTTATTCATTTGGTTTTTTTTGTGTCAAAGGTATCAATTTAGCAGTATCTTACTTTTCTTTTATCCATTTTCATCTGTAAACTACCGATTCTGTTCTATAAATTTTGTTTTGACTTGTTAGGTATTTGGCTTGCAATCATCCTGTCAACCTGTCACTTCGATTTCAGCCAGCACGCGTCGTCCATCATACGCTCGTATTGTAGTACATATTGCGAAAATTGTTTTTTTTTAAATTTTCACCTTTATCGAAGACATTGTTTACTACAGTACAAGCGCAGTACCTCAGCACCATATAACGCTAATTCAACAGACTCTTGAACCTGCATCTTCCCGTTCTCTGGCACAGGGGTTAGACTAGAGTAAACTACAGAGTCAGCCTGTTGTTGTTTTCCATTTTCTTAGTTTCTTACAGGCCCTTTCCATGCTACATACGTGTCGTCTCTGTTGAAGACATTTTACTGTTCCTGTTGTTGCCTACTGTTATTAGTGTTATTGTTACCGCTGTTAGTATTAGAATTATTATTATTATTAATATTATTATTGTTATTACTGCTACGATGTGGTTGATGCTGCTGCGACTGCTGATGAAGAGGAGGATGATGATGGTGAGATTCTCTGTCACTTGACTCGAGTCATCGGCGGTCATCTGCTATATATGCGGGTTATTAAATGACAGTGGCAATAGCAATATGTTAGTTTTGATGTTATGCTTTAATGCATCTTAACGTTAATAATCTAAAGAAAAACCAGTTACAATATTTACATTTTATCGTCAGTGTTTATAAAAAAATACCGATGAATGATAATTTTAATAATTTGTGAAGTCGAACTGAACAGCCAATACTTTTTACAAAATCTGGAGCAATCTAAAATAAACTTTACCTATTTCGTCAAGAAAATAGCATCTGAGAAAACCGAATTTACTTTCTTCTGAACATCTATTTCCAGGTGAAATCTGCCAAAAAATAAATATGTGCCATGACTCTGTCGAATTTGGATGAAACTTTCAACATATCTTCAGCGAAGAAAATCATTCATTTTTCACAGCTCAATTGACCATTATGGCGTATGCGAAATTTCATGAAATTCTGTAGTGCTATAGTGCTCCACAGAAAAAGAAAGATCAAACAAAATTAAGGCTCGCTCATTGGGAAGCAAAACAAAGCAGCAAAGCCTTCCACAAAAATATTCCTCACTTTTCAGAGAAGGTAACATCCGATAAGGAGAGAGCAAATTCATCTTCTATGCTTTGCAGTAGAATGTCGAGAATTTTTCTGAACACGGCATAAGCCCGATTATTTGTAGTCTGAAATCCACAAACGTTCTGGTAGTGTATCCGAAGTACAGCAGTCGGAGCATCGTTAGGACGGTTTCGTTTATTGAAGACTGGTGACGGACCATGAAGTTGTGTAATACTAGAAGAAAGTTCATCTAGCGAACACAAACATCCGATAAAAAATGCTAATTTTTATATTTTATACGATTTGGCCAATAAGAAATCCATGAACAATTTCAATTCACTTTCATTGTGTTATGTGGCTCAAGAAGAACATGAAGAAGGTATTGTTGAGTGGAGTGGCAGTTATCAGTAGACAAACATGATTACAGGTAGGTACATAGAAATATCACAGTTTCAAGTGTATTTCTAATAAGAAAATTGCCAAAATAGGTCATGGCTTAATTAAAATTAAATATGTGAAAACATAAGCTCCTTTTTCTAAATTGGTTTTGAGTTGTAATGACTAATTAGACGCTGAAAAATAAAGGATATCCTTCACTGAAGACATGTTGAAAGTTTCACTGCAATTGGAGAGAGTAATGTTGAACCGTTTACCTGATTTCACCTGGAATTGCTTTATTATACTGAATAATTTTCGAATGGAGCTGGTTCGAAACTAAATTACAACATTTCATTGAGTAATGGTTCCGCAACATTTGTTGGTTAAAAGTTATGTTAAAGGTTAAAAGCGTGTCAATCCACCACCCGGTAACGTTAGTGGAAAACTATTCATGATGGTGATTAGAATACAATAGTGTGATATTAAAACAAAGCAAAAAATGTCTGTGTTCGTAACATGTAACATACAATCCGGTTACGTACCGTGATTACTGGGATCCTGTGTGCTAACCGACGGACTTGTGCTGAGTGAGCTGATCGTGTTCGCCGTGTTGGTGCTCTCGTCCGACGTTCGCTTGAAGAAGTTATGTTGCAAGGCATAATACGGTGTACAGCGGGTTTTTGGGTCATAATCCAGCATCCTCAGTATAAGATCCTTGAACTTCAGGTAGTCGGACACGCTGTGACCCGGCTCACCGTGCCTCCGGCCGCCGGGGCCACCCGTTTCCACCCCCAGGATGTCGTGCAGCTTGCGCGAGCCGGGTGCCTTGTACTTACGCTGGTTTTGCGTCTTTCGCAGTACGTAGCTACCGTCCGGGTGCTTCTCGAAGAATTTGCGAGTTTTGTGCGCCTGGTCAAGGATGTGTTTCGGCGGCATACCGAGCACCTCAACGATCTTGTTTATTTGGTCTGCTTCATTCGAACCGGAAAACAGCGGCTCACCAGTGTGCATTTCCACCAGTATGCATCCGAGCGACCACATGTCTATTGCTAAGTCATACGGTATGCCTAGTAGTACCTCGGGCGAGCGGTAGAAACGTGATTGTATGTATTGATATATCTGGATGTTGGAACAAATCGGTGTTAAGTATTTGTTGGGGTTCAGCCAATCAATCTGTTAACTTACCCTTTGTCCTAGTTGACACGAACTGCCAAAATCTACTATCTTAATTGCTGACCGCTTAGGGTTACATAATAATATATTTTCTGGTTTTAAATCACAGTGTATGATATTTAATTCTGAAAATAAACAGAAAAAAAGTTAAGCCGACATTATCAGCTGTTACGCCCATCCGTCTTACCTTGTGAACTTAAAAATAACAACGCCGTACACAATTGCTGGGCAAACTTTCGCGTCAGATTCAGTGAAACACCGCGGAAGTTCGTATTGCGCAGTAAGTCGTATAAATTATAGGATAACAGCTCGAATACTAAACACAGATGATTTCGCCACATGAAATGTCGCTTCAGCTTAACTGTAAGATCAAACAAACAAAAAAGCAAGTTATTATGGGAGCATCTCGCTAAATCTCACAAACGTACCGATGTAGTACTTGTTTTCCGCGTCCGCTCGGTTCATCATCTCTAGCAAGTTCACCTCGATTTGCGCTTGACTTAAAAAGGGTCTCTTGTTCTTGATGATCTTAATCGCCACCTGGCATTCTTCTTCGTGATCGTACGCTTTTACTACCTGACCGAAGCTACCCTTACCTGCAAGAAAGAAACAACAACGAAATAGATCATTGTTAAAACCGTTCTTGATTCTGGACGGGCAGTTCAACTTACCGATAAGCGAATCGATTTCATAGCGATCGAGAAACTTCTCTCCATTTTTGATGATGTAGTCATGGTTTTCGTCGTCGTAACCATCGTTGTATAGCTTTCGCTCTTTTTTATGTGACGTATCCTCACCCTGGGTCTGTTGAGCTCTTCGTTTCTTTTTGGCATAGTACACCTGAGTATAAAAAGATAAACAAATTTAGTGGCGATTCACCTCAGAACGTACTTATGTTTGATTTTAAAGACTGATTTTTACCAGGATTCTAATACTAAGGTTTTTTTTTCTTGCAGATGAAAGGGGAAAAATAAAAAATCTGAGTTATGATTCATAATTTCTTTGCCATAACAAATTTTCCGAACCGCAAATTGACGATAACGGAACTGTAGAACGTGGGATGTGACCTTTGCGGTTTCCGAGAAATGGAATGCACCGTGTGCTAGCATCAAAACATAAGGAATGCAAAAGGTGGCTATAGGTATTTCGTTTAAAAACAAATTACAACGAGTATTCGCTAGAAGAAAAATGTTCATCGTCATGCATCCTTCATATTAGTCTCTGTTTGAATTAGTCGTACAATTTTCGCTTAGTTGTGCTTAGTTTTTAAAGATTTTACTGTTAAACATTTCATTTGCACACTACATTTCCCGTGGCATGGGAATGGGATAGATCCCGCAAGCTGTAAAAGCTTCCAACTTATGCAACAACCACCCATTTCGCCCGCCGCCACACGCACACCATTTTATCGTGAAAGCACAGCAGCAGCAGCAGCAGCATACACAGTCCATCCTTATCGATCGAGTGAGCCACTTTTCGATCGCATTTTCACCACAGCATTGTACCGCTCACGCCTCACGGCACGGCGTCGTCGGTGCACGAGTGTGCGTGTTAACACTGGAAGCTTTTCCTACAGTATCAGCAGCAGCCCCCACCCCAAAAGAAGGTGGGTGGTGGTACATGGGGTGGCTATGCTCTCAAAACAAAACCGAACCCCACCCGCACAGACCGTCGGGCGACGACGGCTCTACACGGTCTACCGATAAGGTAATTGTTTTTGTTGTTTTTTTTCGTGCGGCTGCGAAAAATAATCAACAGAGACGAATCGGTGTGTTAATTTGCTAAGTCGTACAGCACGGTATGCCTAGGACACAACGGCGGTAAGCCGACAATAAACAGACGAAGGAAAAAGGACGATGAACCGAGAAATGTTTCATTAATTCGGCACTGCCCTTCCAGCAGAACGATATTCGGATTCTGGAAATAATGGCAGACAACGGGTAAGCGTAATTTGCGATTGATTAGATATTTTTCAGTTTTGTTTTAATAAATTTTAATAGTTTTAATTGATTTTCCGGAGTTACTTGAAATAGTGACCCCGCCCGATAAGGTAAAACATCCTATTAACATGTCATTCTCAATCACTTCTTCACTTATAGTAACTCTCCATTAAGTAATAAAATACAGAAGATATAGCACATTCCTAATTAAATTTTTAATATTTTATTGGAATCACCCAGACATTATCGAGTTGTCGTGCGTGTAGTTTAAAGAAACGCGCCTCTGAGAAAAACCTTTGCAACCTTGGGATAGGATCAAAAATATCTCGAATGAAATTTAACTGCAAGCTTATATTATACCTATGAAAAACAATTAAAATTCGTATTTGGCACAATGACCGTCGGTAATTTTAGAGATTTCGAAAGTTGAGTGAAGCTACATTTGATTTTGTTACGTCGTCTATCCCCAATAGCAAGTAAATTCGTAGGGCAGTATCAGGCAGGCTTTTTGGGGGCCCGTGCTGGTATGGATCAAATTTTTACTCTCCTACAAATGCTTCAGAAATATTGGAAGCACAACGTGCCCACACTTCATACTCTTGCGGATTTCAGAACAGCATACGATATAGTCGAGCGCGGACAGGTATGGCAGATAATGCATGAGTACGGATTTCCGAACAAACTGACCCGGCTGATTAAAGCTGCCCTGGAGCGAGTGATGAGCGCGTTTCGGGAACACTCTCGAGCCCTTTAGAATCACGCAGAGGGTTGCGGCAAGGGGATGGGCTGTCCTGCATGTTATTCAAAATCGCTATTGAAGTTGTAATTGGGCGAGCGAGCATCGAAACGAGAGGAACGATCCTCAGCAAGAACGAAAGGTATTGAGGACCATTATTGGCGTATGAACCATGAGTTGCAGGCACTACTTGGAGAGATTCCCATCGTGTACTTGGTGAAAGTTGAGAGACTGCAGTGGGCCGGCCACGTCGCAAGGATGCCTGACGACTGTGCAGACTTCGGCTTGTTCACAGATCTCTAAAAGATGCTACAGGAAAAGTGACTTGATTCTAATGATGAAGATTTAGTCGTATTGGGATTCTATTTTAGAACCAAAGACAAATCTTTAAGAAAAATAACGAAAGTTTAGAAAAACATCAAAATAATAATGTCACTATGGAACGTGGGTTCTAAACCAACAAAGGCCATTCGAAGTCAAGTGGCTTAGGTTTCTTATGAAGTTATTCTAAAAGCAAGAAACGAACAGAATAGCAAAGAGGTTTTATTCGAATCAGTAGTGAATTAAAAATGGAAAATTTACGTCAATGCTGAAATACTATCAATTCAAAATTGCATTTATCAGTTTGACGGCAGACTACATTATATGCGTTGAATTTGATGGGCATTACATTCTTCACTTTCAGGCTTTTGCTCTCCGACAGGTTCGAGTGCAGCAGAAAACGAAATATTTTTTGCACATTTTGACAGTTCCTAATATGTTTTCTGGTGCAATAAAGTTTTGAACCCTGTAATTAGCTGTTCTTTTTTCAAGTGACAATTAAAATTTTTTGAATGTATAAGTCTTTTAAACACAACAGAAAAGCAATGTAAAAATGACGAAGAAAAGACAGCGAAGAAACGGCAAAAACACTGCGCAAAGATGACGAAAAAACGATGAAAAGGTGATAAAAAGATGACAAAAACACCATGAAAAATTGACCTAAAATGAACAAAATACGATAAAAAGACGTTAAAACAGCAAAAAAAAACAAAAAATATGACCTTTAACAACATAAAGCCATTTAAAAAGCAACATGCAAAAAAGAACGTCGAAAAAACAACCCAAACATCAAAATGATGACATAAAACGTGCTGTTACCGAATGGCCGAAACACAAAGGGCCGAATCGTGAATGTCCGAATCACGAAAGGCCGACTCACGAATGGTCGAATCACGAAAGGCCGAATCACAAAAAGCCGAATCACGAAAGGCCGAATTTTCTCGGAATGCCTAAATAACTATTCAATAGGCCGTATGAATAAAACAGTTTGCTTTGCTTTTCACGTGTAAATCTTATGGGAGAGTTAGCTCTAACTCTTTTATTCATATTCATCATTCGGTCTAATGACATGAATTGGCAAGCGTCCACAAATAACTTTAGTCAAACAAAAAACAAAATAAGCAACACAAGTATTTACTATAAAAAAATCTTCAAGAACGTCTTTGTTTAGTGCTTAACAAAGGAGGAGCTGCATCACCCCAATTTTTTTGCTCATGTTTCCTAGAAGATTCATGGCGAGACGGCCGCAAGTGTGCGCCGAAACCACTTTTTTATTTAGGTGCATACATTTTCCTAGGTTTACTGACTAGTAGAGATTATCCCTTAGAGAGCCTTATCCTTAGAGATAGGGACATCGACTGGAGTGTAAAAACTATCGAGGAATTACATTGTTCAATTCTACCTACAAGGTGCTTTCCCGTATCCTGTTCTGCAGACTGAGACCGTTAGCGGAGTCCTTCGTCGGCGAGTACCAAGCTGGTTTTCGTGAGGGTCGCTCCACGACGGATCAGATGTTTTCCCGGTGTCAGTTGCTTGACTAGTTCCGGGAGTACAACTTGCAGACACACCATCTGTTTGTGGACTTTAAAGCGGCGTGCGATTCAGTTAAACGAAATGAGCTGTGGCAGATAATGCTAGAACATGGTTTTCCGACGAAACTAGTTACGCTGATTCGTGCGACGCTGGACGGATCCAAATCATGCGTTAGGATAGCGGGTGAGACCTCAGCTGCTTTCGTGACGTTGGATGGACTGAAGCAAAGGGATGCACTCTCTAACCTGCTATTCAACATTGCCTTGGAAGGTGCATTACGAAGGGCAAACGTGGAAAGGAATGGAACTATCATCACGAAATCTCACATGCTTCTTGGTTTTGCGGATGACGTCGATATCATCGGAATCAACCGTAGAGCAGTGGAAGAGGCCTTCAGGCCCTTTAAAAGGGAAGCGGCGAGATTGGGACTTACCATTAACACCGCCAAAACGAAGTACATGGTTGCTGGTAGGGAACGGCGGAGCCTAAGTGGTGTTGGTGCCGAGGTGGAGTTAGATGGGGAACGATATGAATTAGTGGAGGAATTTATATACCTTGGTACACTCGTGACATGTGACAACGATGTAAGCCGCGAAGTGAAACGACGAGTTGCAGCCGCGAATCGGGCTTTCTACGGATTACGTAGCCAGCTGAAGTCCCGTAGTTCGCAAATTCGCACAAAACTGGCGCTCTACAGAATACTAATCCTTCCGGTGGCCCTTTACGGACACTAATCATGGACGCTAAAGGAAGCTGATCGGCGAGTGCTTGGGGTTTTTGAGCGTAAAATTCTGCGATCTATACTTGGTGGCAAAATGGAAAATGGAGTGTGGCGCAGACGCATGAATCACGAGCTGTACCAAGTATACAAATATGCTGATATAGTGAAGGTAGTGCAATGTGGCAGGCTGCGGTGGGCTGGACACATGGCCAGAATGCCCGATGAAAGAGTAGCCAAAACTATTTTCAGCAGAGAACCAGGAAGAGGCCGTAGACTCCGAGGCAGACCCCGCACCCGGTGGGTGGGTGCTGTCGAAGACGATGCACGTTCAGCATCGGCAGCCCAGGACCGACGGTACTGGAGGACCATAATTCGTTCGGCGCAGGATCGGTAACGGACCGTTGCCTCTAAAGTAAGTAAGAGATCCCTTGGTTAAGTCCGAACGAGCGGCAGCGAGTAAGGACAGCATATACCCAACATTTGTGCAGGTTGAAGGCCGTGAATATTTTCGAGCGAATATGACATTCGACCATTCGTGTTTCGACCATTTGTGATATATTATGCCATTTGTAATTTCTGCCATTCGTGATTCGGCCATTTGTGTTTCGGCCATTCGTAGGTAATCCCATAAAACGATGAATAGATGACAAAAATATGACGAAAAGGAGCAAAAAACAACAAAAAGGACAAAAATCGACTAAATAATATCAGAAACATTCTTATTCTTCTTATTTCTTATTAATACCATCACAGCCACAATAAAGGATTTCTGGAAATAATTTTAATTATTTCTAATCATAGAAATATTTCAAATTATTTTCTTGTCAGTATTGACGTTTGCGAAACATCAGAGATATTTCACAAATGTTAAATCGGCCAGGCCTACTGTGAAGTATTGCCGCAGAGACGATTCATTGAAATGAATCTTGTGTGAATAAATTATTCATACATAGATACATTTCTGAATATACAGGGGAAGAAGAAACGGGGACGTCTCGTACCAACCACTTCTGATTAATAATTAAGTTGATTACGTTTTGATTTTCGTTGGGAGTATTTGGCTAGCAAAGGTTAATTAATACTCCGAACCCTCGGGGATGGGACAAGTACATTTACTTAAATAATATCAGAAACATACGTAACAAAACGATGAATAGCCAATGATAAGATGATGATCATAATCATGAAAAGACATGATGATCTCGAACACCATGAGGGAAGACAAAAAGGCGACGAATATGAAGAAAAACCTGCCAAAAGATGGCAAAAACTCGGCGAAAAGACAATCAAAACTTTCTGTTGACCTTCTTTTTTATACGACAGACTTCGCAGCCAGCTATTAGAGTACAGGACAATTACAGGGCCAGTTGCTATGATCCTATTGACTCTAACAGCCTCTCCCAGTCGAGATTCGAACATACGACGGCTGGCTTATTAGCTCAAGATCATCTGGGAGGTTAAAGCGTGCACAGACACATAAGAAGTAAAAAAAGCGCCAAAAAACAATAAAAAATGACAGGTTTTGTCCACTTGGATGATCCAGAATTTCAATAGGATGACGCGAAATGCCACACATTACAAAACTAATTGAGTTATTGGACACTAACCAGCAATGCGGTCTCTGCGTCTGGCGTCTTTCAAAACACAATGATAAATTTTCACGAATATATCTTTTGTTTTGAGCATAAAAACTGCATTTGAAATCCCAGAAATCGATTACGCGTATTTGAACCTTAAGTTGTATATTTAACCTAAACTTTCAACGCCATTAAATTTGGGTTGACCGGAAGCGCTGCTGTGAAACCAACCATATGAATATCAATGAATGTTTTTTTCTTCCAATAAATCCAAAATAATTTAAAAAGTTGGATAAATATTTTATTGCACAAATTTCGGTTCTATAAATGAATGCATATAATTGTGAAAAAATAAAGCAACTTTGGCGGAGAGCCAGTTAAATTATTGTTATCAAATTCCTGATAATTCTGACCTGATGACCTTCACAAAAAATCTTGAGCATTAGCAGTTCATTTCCATCACATGTTGAGTTTCTCAAGGTGATTGAAAACGCTGTAGTTGATCAATCCAATTAAAATCGGAAAATAATCGTGTCATCTACTCCACATTCAAAAAAAAATTAAAGTTGAAATCTAGGATATGAATTAACATCTTCTAATATAAATCCTTCAGTTAATGGAAAGAAACTATTGTCATGCAATAAACAGCAATGGAGGCTTTAAAAAATATCAATAGTTTAATCATGAATTTCAATACGCTTGATTATAGTGAGCAACAATGACTGCATTTCTATTACAGCATTGAAAAGTATAACATTCGACCATCCAAAAACCAGTACATAGCCTAACTTTAAAGATTAGAAGCACCAAAACGTTCATCCATAATAGAAAATTGCAGACCAAAGCAGCACCAGCAAAAACTTTTATTTTGCACGGGGCCAAGATGAAAACGTGGCTACCAAGCTGGTGGCTGTTGCCAACTGAACTTTTCGCAGAGCAGACTCCCTACACACCGACGAGCTGACTATGTCGACGATGACGGTGACAACGATGACTGTAATGATGACGACGACAACGACGACGACGACGACGACGGGAATACCGACTGTGGGAAACACATCGGAAAACACAGGATGCAACGACGAGAACGTTTTTGGCGAATGCGACGACGATGATACCTCGGGCGAACGCGTTGAAGAGCTCGAAGAACACTCAACATCGGTGCTGGGGGTGGGCGAATCAGACAGCGGGAGATGCAGACTGCCGTTAGAGATAGGTGCTGCCTAGGGGGGTTTATGGAACCACCGGAACTGGAGCGTCGGTCGGAGCGCAGTGGAGAGGTCTCGAACCAAGAAAATCGATACTGGGTGGTTGGGAGAACCGCTGCTGATGCTGACTGAAAGTTGGAATGTGTTGCGAGAGTTAGCACCAGCATCAGTAGAATCACGAAGCGAAGCGCTGAAAAAGTTTTTCGAATTGAATTCAGGTTTATGCGATTGGTATGCAACCGGCAATCCGGAAGCGAATGAGCGGGTCGACTTGAAGCGGACGGAAGAGGTTTACTTTTATTTATTTTTTTTTCTCTCTCACTGGCAGATAAGCGGGAAGGAGAAATACTGCTGATGAAGTTTAGGGTGGCCACCCAGCTGCCACCACCCCATTTTGCACTGTACCGGTTTGTTTGGCCCCGCATTCTCAACCTTTCGTAGCCAGACGGTTAGCGCACTCACTAATACAATTATAAAGCGCGATTTCTTTTCAAAGCGTAAGGGCTTGCGTGAAGTGGAAAAGACGTCTGTCTGTTGCAAAAAAAGGCGAAAACTAAGACCACTCAGGGCTTCCGGGGTGCGCATCATCATTATTATGACATGACAATTTGAACACTTGTGTGAATGACTAATTAAAACCTAACATATTCACCAATGCATAGTGATGGACTGTCGCAACCCTGTTTGCCTCAAACGAAACATTCTAACTGATTTTTAATGCTTTTTCTATCTAATTGAAAATAAATTACGGTATATGCAGAGAAAAAAGTCACTTATTTGTGGATTTTTAACAAAAAAAAAGAAGAAATAGAAATGACATAAATAAATTTTATGCATCTCTGAAAAAACCTTTTCTTTGTTGAACTTTCGTCATGAATCAATTCTGCTTCATCAGTTCTAGCACTGTATCATTATGCACGAGCTGCGTTGAATTTGTTTAAAATTAATCGGAGGAGTCATATTTAAAATTGTACAAATGGACGCAATTTCATTGGACGTATTGAAAAAGGACGCATGCATTAATGATGAATGAAAAATCAGAAATGCTGCCTCTGTTAGACTAATTTTGAATCTTGTAAAAAGCTTGTTAAAAAGTTACAAAATATTGTGGGGCCAACCTCGTATTTTTATTTTGACCTTTGTAATGAGGTCAGGCCTTCAAATAGTTTTTATAACAGGATTTTTCACAATCGACGGAGAGGGGATGGTAGAAGAAAGTAATGAAATAAAGCTTTTGATAGGCGCGAAGCGGAAAGAACGGAAAAATCAGGTAAGGGAGAATCTTTGAAGCAACGCTAATTGAGTTTGTGTAATGTTCGTCTTTATCCTAAATAGCTATGAGATCGGCGGATCGAACCTATGAGAGCCAATTACAACCGGATTTGAACCTAACCCAACCCGGTGGATCGCAGATATTGATGAACCGGAACCGGACTGGATATCTGCGATCTTTATAGCTTAGTTCGATACACGAAACCCCCCAACTTGGGCAAAGAGTAATGTTATACAAACTCAATACGCGTTGCTTCAATGACCCTGCCTTAAATAGGAATTTCACAGCCTGTTCTTTAATTACATATTGGCAGCGTGCAAAAGAAAATTAAATATTAAACCTTCTAAACATACATCTTCTCAACTTCCCCAACACAGACGACAAAAGTTTATACGAACTAGTTACTGTGGATCAATCTTCGCATATGAAATAATATAGAGCAAACATTTGGGTATTGTATGACACACCAATCTTCTTTTGACACGGTGACTTGGCGGTTGCAGCTCAGGAAAAAGGAAGCAAACAGGGTGAAGGTAGGACAGAAGTCGTTCAGACGGGCGGAAACAAGATTGAACAGCATCAAAATAATGGGACGGAACATTATAGGTGCGGATGATCGTGAGGTGGCCGAAAGATAGAAGCAGCACATTGATGAACACAAAAATGGCGCCCAGGCTGAGAACCAAGCAACAGAGAAAACAATTTCGACGGTGCGATAATAAACCTGGAAGGGGTAGGCGAAGTCAAAGAGGTCATTAAAGAGCAGAAGGAAAATAAATCGACTGGAAGGACGACATCAGAGCGGAACTTGTTGAAATGGGACCGGAAAAGCTGACCACTTATCTGAGCTGAACCAGCTGATTGTAAGAATTTGGAACACTGAACGAAAGGAACGATGGGATTATCTGACCAACCTACAATACCGACGACAAGCTGAACTAGAAGAAATATCGTGAGATGAGCATTCTCAATGCACCGTGCTGTCCCAATTTATTTTTCGCTGACTATAACCAATTGCGAACAGAATTGTGGGAATTTATCAATCCGGCTTCGTTGGAGGACGGTTAACGGTGGAGCAAATATTTACGTTGCGGTAGATCCTCCAAAATGGCCATGAATACAGTATTCCCACGCGCCACTTGTACGTTGATTTTAAAGCTGTGTATAATACCATCGACCGAAAAAAGCTATGGAAATTGATGGACGAGAACGGTTTTACCAAGAAGTTGATTAAGCTGATCCAATCTACGATGGATGGCACATAGTGCAGGGTGCAGATTTTATTAGAATCTTGCAGAGGGCTACATCAAAGTGATGCAAGCTGTTCGACATAGCGTTGCAAGGTGTTATGAAACGAATGAATCGCGGTTCATAACACGCGGAGCGCGACCTTCAACTTACTTAGTCAGTTGGTCTGCAGATAACATGGACATTGTCAGTAGAACATTTGTGGCGGTGGCTGCACGGTACACCAGGCTGAGACGTGAAGCAGAGAAGATTGGGTTACAGGTGAATACATCCCAAACAAAGTGCATGCTGGCCGACGGAACCGAGGCCGATCAACGCCGCTTGCACCGCTTGTGATGAGTTCGAAGTAATTAAGAAACTTGTCTACCTTGACTCACTGGTTACGGCGGACAATATTGCAAATCGAACGAGCAGCAAAGGATGCTTACTCTCATATGAGCGAGTATGAGAAGCATAACATCCGACGCTTACGCCACTGAGGCACATGTGCGACAAACAACCGCTGTTGCCATGTGCAGACATTCTGCTACCTGCACACTAGTGAACGCACAACCTCGTTGCGTCCTTCTGCATAACAAACTAACGAGGCAAACCACTCGTGAGTAACTAGCTGCCCGTGACCCCTAGCGGCACACTGGAATACAGACTTTGCAATTCTTTTTTTCTTCATCTTACTCCTTCTATTCTACACGCAGGTGGGAGTGCGAGCCTTTGCGAGTGATCGGTATCAGCTGCTCGGGCTATAATGACGAGCGAGAGCGACGACCGTGGCTGGAAGCGAAATACACACTCGCAAGAAATCGTCGCAGTGCATGAATAAATCAGAGCGACAGTCGTCAGACGTGTTCGAGCGGAAAGTGCTGCGAACGATATTTGACGGAGTACAAACTGAAAGCGGAGAGTGGCGGAGGCGTATGAATCACGAGCTACAGGCACTGCTTGGGGAGACTCCCATCGTACATCTAGCGAAAGTTAGCAGGATACGGTGGGCCGGACACGTCGTAAGGATCCCGGACGACAGTACGGTGAAAATAGTCCTCTTCAACAACCCCACCGGCACCAGAAACAGGGGGGTCCAAGGTGCAAGATGGCTCGACCAGGTCGAAAGCGATTTGCGACTTCAGAGACGACGAGTAGCCCAAGACCGAGTTGAATGGAGACGAGTGCTTGAAACAGCACGAGTCATTCCGGCTGAAGAAGAAGAAGAAAACAGTCCTAAAGTGATGCTTACGCCGGCGTGTTCGTTAGAACGAGTACGCGTTTGTGAGAAAATTAAACCACACGAGTGTGGACTTGGCACCTCTGACTAAAAACTGACGATACCATTACACGTACGATTGATTTATTTCAGCAGTGCAAAATAACAGCTATAATGCACAAAAAGACATGATAACATCATTCTGCTGCACGACAATGCTCGGCCTCATATCAGAGCTTTGTCACTTGGTTCGGTCTGACTTAACACCGAACATATATCAATAGTTTTCAAATCTTCCTCTGACACTGGTTGTTTCGACTACAACCTAGCAGGTCACCGGATTGCCTCATTCGAAGAGAACAAAAACTGATTTGAAACTTAGATCATCTCAAAAGACAAAACATTTTTTCTAGACGAAATTCGAAAATCGCCTAGCAGATGGCAAAAAGTAATCTAATAGCATGAGTTTAAGACCTTAAAGACCTGCCAACAGCAGCAGCATTGTTTAAAATTGGTAGGCTAGTTTTTATGAAAAATCATTGGCTATCATAATAATGTTCTGAAGTTGACTTGTTATACACGTGCCAGTCTATTAGAAGGACTGCAGATCATCATTATGGTTTTTCAGCAGCAAATTTGTAATGTCATAAACGTCCCAGATGTCAACATACAATAGATATGATTGACCATCGCCGTCGTATACTGGCTCTACGTTCGTATCATAGTCTTTATCAGAAACATTCTGAATTGGTCCAACAAGATTTAATGCCTAGGACAAAAAAAAATATTTTCAGAGCTATATTTATTGTATACTAGTCAGACGCAGCAAATATATGAGGAAATATATTCTACCACAAATAGAATTTCTTGATCTAATTATGAAAAATAAACTCATAATTTACAAATAAATTTTTAGATCATTGCAGTAACAGTTTTGTTAATCCGTTACGTCACAAGAAGAAAAAAAACTCCAGAGATTCCAGAGAATTACAGAATTTACAGAGATTACAAAGATTCCAAAGGCGACTTAATAAACGTTGCTTCAATGATCCTCCCTTACCTAGCTTTCCGCGCTTTAAACACATATTATTCCCTAAGTTGACGAGTTTCAAGCTCCAAATACTTAAATTGAAAAAGTACTCTTTTAGATATACTCTAAGTTTGGATTTAAAACTTCAACAGAGTCGTTAATAATGAAATTACTTAAGTGAAACGGTCATAGGTTTTGAAACAAAAAAGATAGTTTTACGAGTAGAGCATGCAATTTGTGATTTGGCACAAAATTGGCCTAAAGATCTAGAAATTTTGCACTTGAACGTATTTAATGGACACTACTATACAAAGCATGGTATGTAATGTTTAATCGATCAAATTAAAGGCACATCCATACGACACAAGACGGAAATCATTTTGTGTCGTCCTGAAGAAAACATTCACTATTGTTTCCGAAACAACCATTAACAAACTGACAGTGCGGATATCGGAATTTCAATGTAAATTCTTCGGTTTGTAGTCATAAAATATTCCACCCTAGCAAAGTCCGATGTTGCACCGCGTCAGTTACCTCCGAGGCACGTTGTCGTTTGGCGGATAGTGGTGGAGACTGCCAATTTTCACCAAGAAGATGGAATATAGTCTACCGCCCTTTGCACCCTGAGCTGACTTTCACCCTGCGCAACATTGACTAGCAAGCACACAAGTACATAACAGCTAGCTAGTTGGCAGCTTGTTGCGTGCATGAAACTCAAAGGAGCTGGATAAATGACGGACTTTTTCATTGTTGGCGTGTTTTCCGCTTTCCATTTTGGAAGGCGACTCCTTGCTGCGGCGGTCCGTGCGGTAAGAAGTTGCTTCCGAAAGATGGATTCGGTCGAAGTACGAGAAAGTCGTGGCTGCAGTGAGATCGTGCAACCGAAATTTGAATAAATATTTGCTAAATTATTTTTGTGGCCACACACTGACGAAGCGTGAATTGCTTCGGCAAGTTCCACGAGCAAACCCCGTATCCACTTTCGAAGGATGCACGCGAAGCTCAAGTTTTGGAATTGCTTCACAACCTGTCCGTGGAAATAATAATTCAACACCCAAGATGGGCACGCGGAGCGTAAATTGAATCTTGTCATTCAAAAATTGCGGTATGGATTTCCGTTTGTCCAACTGAGTGAGAACAATAGTTGGAGAAATCAGTAAATGCAATTGCAACTTTCTAGTCGAGAAAAAGGTTTAAAAATATTTTTCTCGTTGATCAAATGCACTATTTTACATTGGAAATTTGGTGCTAATTGTCCACATACGCTTATACGCACACATTTTATTGCACTATGAATTGTCCATTCATAGAAGTATCTTACATTCGAACCCAGAAAAAAAATCCCAGCTTACCTCATTAATGTGTTTGTAGGTTTTGATCAGATCCACGCTCAGCTTCCGCAGTGGTGCCGTCGATGGATCTCGAAAATGCGATGGTATCCGAGCTTGCATCGCCCGAATGTCTGTCGATGATGTGGGACTAATCGTACGCTGCAGGAAAAAAAAGAAAACCGCAAATTTCCAATGAGTTCATGATTATTTGCTCTGCTGCCGGGGCTATTCAAATACTACGTAAAAACTCTCCACTGGCACGATGGAGTGGAACCAAGTTTTACGTCGTATTTTTCTAAACCCATTCCGCTACTACGAACCTGATGTATATCACGATGAACGGCAGGTAAGTGTTCTTCTGTAACCAGTCTTCCGTAAAGCGGCGCATGATGCCTTTGCCGCGTTGAGTCAGGAACATTTCCGGATGCATATTGTGCTGCTACTGTAAGTAATGATAACGAAAAAAGTATAAAAAAGGTCAAGATTAGTTTTCCATCGTTATCAGTTTGATTGGAATATGGAGTGTAGTAGTTTAATATGTGTATACCTCTTTCGGACAAAGGAAACGAGAAAATTGCTTCTCGCTTCTGTTTACAATTACTCTGGCCGCAGTCAATATATTCGGATTCGCTGAAATCGACAACCGAGCCGGAAATACTTAATCAGGGAAACGGAGGGTCATTCGATTCCTAAGAAGGATCAGGATGAACCATAATTTCCTGCAGCGAGTGCGGCTTTGGTTAGGCCAAAAATTGAAAGATATATACGTTATGCATACATACAGTCAGCCAATGTATGTAGGAGCATGTATAACGAAGAAGGAGGTCCACCGTCTGTATGCTAGCGTACAAGCGAGAAAAAAATAATTGAACCGGAAATAAGGTTAACGAACTTCGATCTCTTATGTGAACCTCGCGGCGTGCGCGGTTACGGCGGACGTGGCTGGCAAGCGGAAAGTTCTTTTTTCGATTCCTTCTTTTGGCGCTTTCGAACCGCTCATCACTGCGCCGCCCGTTGTTGTTGGTGTTGTTGTTCTGAACGCGAACAACAACCGGGGAGAAAACGTGACAGCTGATACCTTCCCTTTAATGAGCAAACGAGATGGGAAGTAAAAAACATGAAACAAGCCAAAGCGCATGAATGGCGAAGACGTGTATGACACGAACCCCGTAAGAACTTGCTAACTTATGGCGGTATTGATTAGGGTTGGTTAAAAGTTTGGGGGCAGATTTTGGAGATTTGAGCGGCCAAAAGATAGGATTCACCTTTCACAGGACGGGAATCTGATTACCAAAGAAAGGTTATGTTTATTGAACTGAATTCTAAAACACATTATTTGTTGAGCGCTGGCCTGGAAACAATACTTCACCAACTTTTTTCGGAAGTTATAATGCGTGTGTTGGTAGTGTGTAGTCACTTTTAGCTGAAGGAACGGACAGAGAGTAAAAGCAAAGCTCGTTGATTGAATATCATCGAAAGCAGGTGCAAATATATTTTGTTTTAGAACGCACAACCATCCAGAACATCGTTTGGACAGGGTATCATATATCGAACATCTGGCGTTGTAAGGAGGAAATAACATGCTTCAAATAAGCATAACCAAATTTTGGCTCCATAATTATGGCCGGTAGCAGAAATGAGCCTGATTAATGCATGTTCAATCAGGAAAAAAATCCAATGAATAAAATTAAAGCTTTCGTACTTAGAACAAATTAGACAAGAAAACAGCCGGTGCATCAATTTAATTATGCTATAACTTAACGATGTCATGCTCCTAATGGAAAATAAAGTAACAAGGAATTATAATTCACTAAAACAAGGAATTTTTATCACTATTGTTCACAGACGTAAGGCCCACACCATCGTGTAAGGTCCTGTCTAACACAACTTCACTACATTAACCCTTTGGGTGTAGTGAGAGAATTTTTTTAAAAAATATACCTAAGCTTGGCCATCCCCAGCTCACTATTGTTCTAAATCTTTCGTTTCTGCTGTTACAGTGTTTGAGCGTAGTTCAAAAGTCATATTAGGTGCGCAACTAGATTCTCCCGGGTTCTATTATGAAAATACTCTATTATGCTATCAGTCCAAGTAGGTTTCAAAGGGTTTGGTAACATGAGGCCGAGCGTAGTCACGTTGTAAAATCACTTGTTCGTGCCTCTACTCTATTTCAACCGTTTTTCTCGTAGTGCTCGACTCAATCGCATCATTTGAGAGTGTTACCATTCATCACAGGCTGCAAGCTTGATATGCTCTTTTTATATCGTTTTTACTCCTTTTTGCCAAACCGAATTCGGAAAAGCGTAGCAGCCCCATAGTCCCATAAATACAGAAGAGATAGCAATATTTGGCCGATCCGTCGAGTATAACCGGGCAATCCAATACTTTATTTTCTTTGAGTTCAATATCAACGCATGCAATCGCTAAAAACGGACATTCACGGATGATTCCTAATGTTGAAGCAAACTGTTCTTGCTTGATACTCATCCAGCGATATCTCCATTTTAACGTCGGAACGGAAGTTTTTGACCTTTCTTTATGTAAACGATCAAGCGACAAAACTATACACCGTACATTGTTTCACTCAGAGCAACATCTCCTGAAACTTTTTGGAGCTCGCGATGCACTTTAATCGCTTTGTCTTTAAATGAAAGAGGAACATCAACACTTCCCGCTAATGATGAATATTTGTCATAAAGCCAGATAATTTCCGCAGTATATGACGCAAAGCAAAGCCACTTATCCCGAGCAGGAGTGAATAGCAAAATAATATAAAACCAATATCAAACTGTGTTATAATGGTATATTTTGCTATTGAATAGATATGGAGATACGTTGATAACACCTTTTGTTATTGATTAGTTATTTCAAACAGTGGTTGTAAGATGAGTTTAATCACTTATTTTGTTATCATATCTTATTTTGGCCTTAAAATGACATTCGATATATTTCTCTCAATTTTTTTAAATTGATTAAAGAGATTTTAGATTATAACTATTTTATAAAATGATTTTTTTAATCTCTCATATACTACTGCATTTGTTATTCAATACCTTAATAATACTACAATTGTTATTCTAAACTCTGAATACAGTCATGTTATTGCTTTGTTATTCAAATAACACAAGTAGTTATTCTTTTGGCCTTAAAGGAGTAAAATTTTGATATTATTTTTTGTTATTTTACCAACTATGTCAGCCAAAACAAGACCAAATTTTGATATGACTTATTCGATTTTCAATAACACATTTTGATATTATTTTGCTCTTCGCTCCTGCTTGGGATGCATCAAAGCAGCTTGCTTTTTTTGTTGACATTCTCCTCGATTCTACATACCGATCGGGCCCGTTCTGATCAGAAACTTCACAATCAACGGGTGTTACAGCAGAATACGTTGTATTCTGATCGAAACGTATTTTGTGATCGGATCCTGGTGCGATCGGTATGCAGAATAGAGACGATTATCACTACGTTTGATCTATTGTGATATCATCCAAATGTTATATTCCGCACTTCGTTTTTTTTTTTGCAGTACACTCAAATCACGTTTCACGTCCACTATTGGAAGAACGCAAAAAAATCGGTCGTAAAAAAAAGGACGTAACTCAAATTTTAGACGTAAAAAAGTAGACGTTAATTCGAATTTTAGACGTGAAAAGAAAAGACGTTATTTCGAATTTTCTGAAACTATCTAATGATTTTTGAAGACGATGATTTTTGATTTTTTGACTTCTTTTCTTTTATACTTTTTACTACTTTTCAACCATTCGATGCTCTCTAGTCAGGAAGTGCGAATGCTAGTTATAATTTGCCCTCGGTCAAAAGGCTTCATTCGCACCTCAAGCAAGTACAACTCTTATAACTTGCCCTAATAAGAGGTTTCATTGTTGGTAAATGCAGGAAAGAAGAATTTGGAGGGCCTGAGAATTAAAGATTCGAATCCACGACCACTCGCTTGTTAAGGCATACTCGGCAACTTTGTGACTACAGGGCCCCCTAAGCAGTTCGTTTACGATGTGTCTAATAATTTTCGTCAAGCTGACGTTCGGTTGTTTGGCTTCAATTGTTCAGAGTCTGGAATAAAATTTTTAATATTAATGTATTGTATTGAATATCAAATGCAGTAGCACAGGAGGTATTAAAAAATCACTTTATAAAAGATATTGAATATCATTTTAAAGTTAGTTAAGGTCACTGTTAATATTCGGCAGGGCAGTCTTCGGAGAAATTTATCAAGACTGAAGTTTGATGTTTTCCCGACGTTGCAACACTTTGTTTTGTATCTTTTTCAAGGGGTAATCATTAGTTAGTTAAGATTGGTATGAAATTTGCCATTAAAAACGGAACTTTTTTTCAGTGAAAATGGTGCTTTATTTTGACGACATTAGGAATTAAATAGCATTTATTACGAAGTATTGACAATTACATTTCTCCAACTCTCCGACAACAGATGAATTTCGAATCGAAAATTGCTTCGTTTTCTTCGAGGCTTAGAGAAAATCAAGCCAATTTTGGATATATTACACAGATTTCTGTAAAAGCGATTTGCATCGAACGAAAGGGTAAAAACCGGAAGCTGCCAGATCTGGTGAGTATAGCGGGTTGAGTAAAACTTTAAACTTCCCAATCACTCAACTCCATTTTTTGTCTAGACTCATAATAAAGTCTGGCATTTATAATTTTTATAACAATAGTCTTTACAATAGACGGAGCAAATTATAGAAGAAAGTAATGAAAGAAAAGTGTTTTATGCTAGGTGTTTCTAAACAATTAGATAAAGGAAGTGTCATTGAAGTAATTGTCCCATTATGACCTGGTTCAATCCGCGGATCTCCTAGCTTAATCAAAAGGAATAAAATAAGAGCCTAACAAGTGCTACTGGTCGCAGTGGTTAAATGTCCCCAACAAGGAAAAAGAGTGCTGCTTTAGCAACTCTCCCTTTATTTTATCACCGCTCTTTCCACTTCACGTCTTGTCCCATCCTAGGGATACTTCAAAACACCTTTGTTTCATTACTTTCTTCTACCATTCCATCTTACTATTAGAAAGACTACCATTATATAAATTTATTAAAGAAGACAAATTCCCAGTCACTGATTTTGAAATAATTATGACCAGTATGACCGAGCATTGCCATATAGGCGAATTGCAGATTCATCCTAGCAGTTTATAAGGAAAAAAAGTCTAGGGACTACATTCCGTTTTCGGGAACTTGCCTCCTGATTTTTAATCAATACAGAGTGAGTAGTAATAACTGTCAGTAAAGTAAATGGTCACAAAATAAGTTAGTTGCATCAATTTTAAGTATATCCATTCCATAAATATTAGTCCAATTCAAATCTTTCTCCTTTGCTTTAATTACCAGTCGCAAACGTTGTTGAAAAGCGTTACAGCTGGCATGCACGACATCCTGAGGCATTTCATCCCAAATCTTTTCCAAACGTTGCTTGAAATTATTCACAGTCAATCCTTTGGTGCTCCCTAGTTTGCTTATCGTGTAACCCCATGCACAGAATTCGAGGGGATTCAAATCAGGTGAAGAGGCAGGTCACTCTTTCTAAGAAATAAATTCGGAACCTTGTCCTCACACAAAGCCTGTGCAGCTTTCGCCTGGTGAGACGGTGCAGAATGTTGTTCAAAGCAGTATAGTGCATTTTTGTCGATGGGAAGCAAATGACTCTTCAAACCACTATCGATGTAATATGGTCGGTGTTAAATCAGACCAAACCAAGTCGCAAAATTTAAAAAAATTGGTTAATGACAGCAAACGATCAAGAATTCTCCAAGTTGCAATTTACTCTAATCAGACTACAAAATTTTCCAAACAACCAAAGTTATGCGATGATTTCGAACGATTGATAGCACTAAACCATAACGAACGCGGTTTTCTCGAAATCACAGTTTTGTCCCCTGGTTCGGTCTGACCTAACACCGAGCATATTTACTGTTGATTTTAATACCAAGATCAATCAACAGCAATGGAACCTAACCTTTTTTGGAAAAACATCTCGATACCATCATCTTGGAAAAATTCTGGAACCTTTGAACAGCCAGTCTGTCCTAAGGAATATCAGAAAGATGTGCTGCCTCTATCCGATCATTTTGTTGGTTGTGGTGATCTTTTAGCAGGAACATTTTTTCGTCCGTAAACAAAATTTCGCAATCACCGGCCGCTTGAGCAGCTGCCGACATCATTCGACGCTTGTTACCTATTGCTTTTCAGTCAAACCGTGAACCCGTTGTTTTTTGTATGGAATAAGTTGAAGATCATCTTTCAAAATATTCTTCATGGTTGACTGCGAAATTCCCAGTTCTTCGGCCATCTTACGTCCAGACTGATCTGGTTTCCGTCGAATTCGCTCTATCACTCGTTTGATGGCTTCCAGTGTCTATACAGTGCGTTTACGGCCAGGTTTGGGAAGTATTTTCTAAGAACCGGTTTCAACCTAGTCGAGCCATCTTGCACGTTGGGTCCCTCTATTGCTGATGGCGGTGGGATTCTTGAAGAGAACAGATTCCGCTGCGCCGTCGTCCGGCACCCTGGCAAAGTGGCCGGCCTAACATTGCCTATCGACTTTTGCCAGTGGTGCCAACTTGCGGTTCATTCGCCTGCGTTACTCTCTGGTTTCCATTTATATCTCGTCAAAAATAAACTTCAACGCCTTTCCTTCAAATCCGTAAGGACAGTTACAGTCTTAAGTCCGTAAAGGACTACCGGTCTGATTAGCGATACATATATCGCCAGCTTTGTGCGGCGGCGAATACTGAATGCTCCCGCCATTTTAACGTCAATAATTGTTTAAAACCAATTAACTATTGTCGGTGCAGCCCAGCTATAAAAATTTGAATTAAATTCAGCAACGCAATAGATTTTGCCTGAATTCATTTTTGGCAGTTCAGTCATGATTTGACAGCAATTCAAGCTTCATGATATCATGACTCGGAATTAGATTTCTTTCCGTGTACTTTTCTCTTTAAATTAAAACAACCTTCTCTTGTTTTTTGGTAGACGTTTGGAGAAGACTTCTCAATATCCCGAAAAAAAAGAAGGCAAAATTTTATATTTTGTCTTTCCTTTTTTCCCGTTTCGACTGTTAGAAGGAATCTTCGCCAAACCATCTGGCTCACAAAACTAGATTGGGTAGTGCGTATCAAAAAATACAAAAATAAATTAAATTTATTTCCATGTTATTGAACTCGACACGCGCACTGCGGTAACCAGCCGCTGCCCGCTGCGCTGTCCTGAAACAAAAGCGACAAGAACGAGTTATCAATTATAATATGCATATACGCACCGTCCCCTGTCACTGTGTAGGTTTTGGCGAATTCTATCGGATTGGTTGACGCAACTCTGAACTCTGAAAGTGCGAAACGCAAGTGTGACAGTTTTATAAAGCACCGGCTTCGCCGTCAATACACCTACCGCTGTATAACTTTGTCTTTGTGTAAAATCAAAGATTTACTGATAAGCTATACAGAACATCATTTCAACGATTTTGGTTATGGAAGCAGGTGTTCTATCGAATATCTAACCTTTTGGGTTTGATTGTATCTTACATATTACATTTTTGAAACATTTTATGTTTGTGCTGTTTCAAAATCTATTTTAAATTGCGATCAGAGCATCTATATGCCATATGTGTCACATACTGTAACATTAACATTTTATTGAAACCGTAAAATGTCATTGTCCACCATGAGGCTTCTTAAACTAATGCTCATTCATTTGATTGATCAATCCTGTTCTTCGATTCCGTTAAACAGGAGAATGAGAGCAATATGCTGCGCGGGCATTTTATCTTTCACTTGCAGTCACGATCCATGGTTTTCCCCTCGGCAGGCGGAATGGAGTGCAGTCCCAATAAATGATGAAGTAAGTTTTGCTCGGCATTCTTTGCATTCCTTCGCGGTTGTTTAACTCTCATTCTGGTGTGCTTCTGTGTGTATGGGGTAAGGATTTCTGCGTACTTGTTTGGTGTCTATATGGGCAGGTTCAGTAATGTTGGCATATTTTTGCCTCATCGTGTGTTGGTTTGTTTTGGATCTGTTGCTTTCGAAAGTTTTATATGTCTCTTTACGGTTCTCTGTTCTCAGGACAAGAGAGTTAGCGGTGATTCAAAAAACAGCTGCTCTAACAGGATCGAGAATTGAAAAGGGCTTAAGTCCAAAGTGTAAACAAACCAACTGAGCGTTCATTTTTCTATGCTGGTCCAGATAGAAAGCCCCTTCCTCGGTTTGTTTACTTTTAGGACCTAACTCCTTTTAAGTTATTACGTGTTTTTACTAATTACTTATTACAAGTTTTACTCCTTTGTTTCAAAGATTAAATTAGACTTAAATTATGATATTACTTATGGATAGATATTTTGCTTGTTGTTCCCTGTTAATTAAACATAGTGCAAACCAAATATTGATGAATCATATCCAGCTAACTTATCTTACGGTGCAACTGCACTCTGATCAAAGAGTTTGTAGAATAAACCTTCCCGCGCTTTTCCTGCATGGCGTATTTTTGCGCTGCTCATCATCGTCATTGCGCCAGTGCACTGCACGTAAATATTTTCTGTTTTTACTTCTGTTTGTTGACGTTGTGTTGCACCGTCATCGGCATGCATCGGCTAGGAAAAAAAACTAATTGCACCTATCGCTTCTTCGGCGCTTGCCTTCCCCAGGGTTGAGGTAAAACCCATCCATTCCAGTTATCGTTCACTAAGTACCTACCCCGTGGATGTTGTTTTGGAGTCACGTGCAGCGGCACGTTACTCCTGTCGTGTAACACGACAAGGCGCCTGCCATTCGGCTGCCGTTGTTTACTAGTTTGAAGTGTTTTGTTCGCTGGAATCCGTTCAAAACAGCGTATAAGTTTGAAATCACAATGTCTGTTGTAATATATTCTTATTTACTTAAACTGTAAGGAAATTGCAGTAAATTATTGAATTAGATATTAATTTCATGTTAAGATTTTTATTCAGAGGTTGCATTAATTTATCAAATTTCATTTATTCGTTTCAGGAGAATAACATTTTTTAAATTTAGGTTTCCTTGCTAACGGCAATTTTTATGCCAAAAATTATAAAGCAAAAGTAATATATAGCCGATTTAAAATCAAGAAAAAAACCATCTCGACAAATTTGCATGTCTGTTTTGTAATAAAAAAACGCATTAAAATTTTAGGGCATAAAATCTATTGAAGTCTTCAATTACCTCCATAGAATTGTGATTAAAAGTTTCATTCCTGAAGTGAACTAGACCTGCTTTTCGACAGGAAATGAATGAATGGCAAACACACGATGAAAAACTGACAAAAAGACGACGGACGACGAAAATATGGCGGAGATAACGTGAAAATGCGATGAAAAACAACTACAAGAACAACAAAAAGATACATTTCAACGCCAAAGAGGCGACAAAAAATGACGAATATATAACAGGAATACGACGAAAAGACAGTAAAAAAACATTTACGGCCGGAAAATATGGTAAAAAGTGGCAAAAAGACAACAAAACGACAAACCGATAACAAAAAACGTTGAAAAGATGACAAAAGAATTACAAACAAACGACAAAAATACGACAAAGAGACGACAAAAAGACGACGAATACGAAAAAAGGCAAGAATAAACTAAGCACGATGGCAAAAAAACGACTAAAAAACCGCGAGATGAGGAAAAAATTATGAAAAGCTGGAAGAAATACGACGAAAAAAGACAAAAAAACGACAATACGATTAAAAATGAAGAAAAGACTATAAATAGATGCAGAAAAGGTGATGTAGAGACGATAAAAAGACAGCGAAACAGCGACAAAAAATCTCAAAAAAGACTACAAAAAGAAGCCATCACGAGCACGACAATTCTCTGAGAAGAGACAAACAGACGAGGTAAATATACCAGAAAAGCAGCTGCCAAAAAGAACGAAAAACAAGTCAGACGACAAGACGACCGCAAAAGCCTGGCTTGAATCGCGAACTCTCTCTTGTCAGCTGTTTGGTCCTGCATATGAAGTTTTGGGTCCAGAAATATTTGAAAATCACCGGACGGCGGCGTGCGTGTCGCGGTTAGAGGCTAAAATTACAAGTAATCGAAAATTATTCAGGGCTTAATGTTTGAGCAGGTGTAGGTGTGTTTCGAGCTCGCAAACTGCAAGATGATCCTAACGGAATTGGTAACCACAACCGATGAGCTCATTATTTTCGATGATTTCAACCTATTAGGACTTTTATGGCAACTATCCAGTGATGGTTTTGTCCATCCGGATCCCGATCACTGCACTGTGGACATCTATACTGATTTGTCTGCGGCATTTGACAAAATCAATCATGCTATTGTGAATGCTAAATTGGAAAGACTCGGCATCAGCGGTAGTGTGTTGTGTTGATTCAGTTCACACCTCGTAGATCGTAAACTAATTGTGACAGTTGCAGGTTTTCAATTTAACACGTTTCCGGCCTCGTTTGGAATCCCACAAGGTAGTCGTTTGGGACCGTTAATCTGCCTGTTGTACTTCAAAAAATTTAACCACGTTTTTAAAGGCTTTCGTTTGTCCGACGCCGACGATCTGAAGATTTGTTTCAAGGTTGACGCAATTTTTCTTCTAAGAGGGCTTGACACCTTTATGAATTGGTACAACAAGAACTTCATTATTTCTTTCTCCCGTATTCGAAAACCTGTCAGTTTTAACTACAAGCTCCGGGGTACCGGAAAAGCAAAAGTTCTGTTTGTAGGGAAGAATCGATTGTCCTGCTATACCATTTCAACGCACCAAGAAACACTACGGACGAAACAGCTCTTTGACCAGTATACAGCGAGTTTTTAATCAAATTTCTTCCGTATATGACTTTACATTGTCACGTGAAACAATCCATCGTAACTTTTCCGTGTTTTTTTTCACAGGTAACGACTTAAAAAATTGTGTTATAGTTTTTTAACTGAGATTGTTTTTTGTTTTAATGTTTCTCAACCATCGTTGATCATCCGAGAAAAACAAACTATAGTATATTAGAAAACAGTACACATCGAAATAAACTTACAGTTACCAACAAAACCAACCAACATTTAATACTAACAAACTTTCAAATGAAGCATAAATATCAGTTGATTTTATAATTAAACTAAAATTAGATAGATTTCCTTCTTTCTTAACATTGAAACGAAATTATAACCTTCAGTGATAAATACACATATGGTTAAACTACAGATTTTTCTTCAGCAAAGTCTGGCGACACTGGTTCCGGGTAAGTTCAAATTTGTTTTTGTGAATAAATTCGCTCACAAATAGATGATTTTGTGCTACCAATTTTTAAATGTAGCTGGTTTTATGCAGTATTCGATACTTGATTGATATGCTTTGTTTTTTAATGTTTTCTGGCGGTTTTATATGCTGCAGTTAAGTACTAAATTTTAAATAGCTTGAAAGCAACATCCGATTTTTAAATTCTTACTTTTGTTTGACAAGTCTAAACAAAAAGATGAAAGTGTTCATTGTTGTCAACAAAATTGTTGTCTATATTTAGAAAAAAAATTGTGCTGAACCCTTTTTTCTTCTTATGCCTTAAGTAACTTCCAAACTGCAAGCACAACCCTCATAAAATATGCAAGTTCAACAATTCTACAAAATATAGATAGAACAAAATTCAAAAATGTTCCGATTTTGTTTAAATCTTGCGTACTTATTGTTGTCCAGCAAATTTTAGACCCTTATCTGTCTTTGCAGTTTTTTTTTGGAAAATTCATAACTTTTGAACTGCAAAATTTATGGGAAAACAGTTTTTCTAGCAAAAACTTTTTCATATATACATTAAAAAAAAAGATATAAATCGCTATAAGCTTTTGTTAAGAAAACTTTTTTCTCTTGAATATGACCATCTTGCAATGTATGGAAGTCTTGTAGGGCACATTATTATCTATCTTCAGAAAAAATTTCATCAATTTTTGAGATGGCGTTTTTTGGGAAATCGAATTTAATTTTTAAAATGTTCTTTTTTCAGTGTAGGAAATAATTTTTATTTTTTCTAGTATTTTTTTTATGAAAATTCAGAATATTTTCTAAAAGTCATTTTGTGTAGGTGCTTTAATTTTCTAGTTAAATTTTTATTTTAAAAAAAGAGAAAATAATTGGCCGCTTTCCAAAAGTTATTCTAGATCAATTTTGGAAAAACTAAGTATGCAAAGTTGCTTATTTACATGAACTCTATGCACACGCAAAGTTTCATTGAATTATGAGAGGGTGCTGCCAGCTCCATAGACGAGTTGGCGTGAAATCCGTCAAAAGCTAGTGTTGTCACTTTTTACGTGTAGGATTTGTTCCGCATAGATTCCGAAATTTGCGTAAAACCGCATAAATTCCGTAATAATTCCATAAACTCCCGTAAGAACTGCGCAAATTCATACAAAAAATTGCGTAAAATCCTAAATTTTGATTATTCTCAAAATAGTTTCTGGTAAATTTTGCCAGTTAGGCCATTACAAATATTTTATAAAGTTTTTGTCCTTCCGGTGTTCGGCCACTGAAGGGGGGGGGGGCGAAAAAAAAAACAAAGTGAATTTTTTAATCGAGCAAAAAAAAACATGGATTTTAAGAATTTTTATTTAAGGTTTAAACGTGAAAACCGAATCTATTCTTGCTTATAATATATACGTTATTATTTTCTATGCAAAAATATACGAAAAAAGACAAAAACGAAGGAAATCTTTTTTGGACGATTTTCGGAAATTCCATTGCTCGAATTTCCATTTCTGTTTCGTGCTAGAAGCGTTAATTCAACTCGGAGAGTCATTTTTCGAGTTTTTCACACTGTAGAGCCTACAAGCAATTGATTTTATAAATAGAAATTTGACTCATATCCTAGAAATTATTTTTTTGCCCCCCGATTTTTCAACCCAATTTCCAAGGGGGGGGGGGGTTGACAAAAACTTTAAATATGATTTGCAATGGCCTTATTACTTCAAAATGTTTGCACAGAAGTGGTCCTTTTGTGAATTTATGGTAAATACTTTTTCCAAACAGTAAATCACATAAACACTATCTGCTGCGTGCTATGTTTAACCGCGCCTAAGCAATTGCCGAGCTGCTAGGATATTTATTAGATCGACTGGAGCATTTGTTTCACGAATTTGGCTTATTTCATCGAAGGTGTTATGTGCAGCTGGAAAACTTCCTTCGTGAGTGAGTGCGCTTCCGCACCTCCTACATTTATCTGCATTCAACACGGTTTCAGAGTGGGAACATGCGCCGAACGTGCGCTTCCTTTTCAGGCAAAGACGAGTAGGCGCTAGCAGTCGGCCGGTCCACCGGCGCTGCTGTTGTCAAGGGCCACTTGATTTATGCTGAATTAAAGGCCTCTCTCGTTCGTTCCACAGTACAGCATTGCATTTTGCAATGTCCTGTCCACGGTCGTAATTTTCATATATGTCACATATTCGTACGGATCTCGTGGCGTTAATGTCATTTATGGTAATTAAGACCGGACAGACTGCAGATGGTTGCAAGACGAGTTATGTGGCAGCTTGTGGTAGGTAGCAAAACAAAAAGTGGAGTTCCGCGATTTGTAGCTTTCAAATACAGATGTTTTAATGTGGCTCAGTTTAGAACACATTTTCGGACATTTTTAAAGGATGGTTTTAATGGATGGATCATTTGATGGATGAATAAACAGTTTATCTGTTTGTATTGGCATTTTATTAATCATAATATGAAAAGAATCAGCATAAAGCCGCATACGTTGGATAAAACCAGTAAAATCTCAATACGCGGATGAGTCATGCTGGCAACTTTTATTGGGTCGGTAGGTCGTTCATCACTGGATTTATCAAAACCAGAAATCACAAATCCGTACGAGTTCTACCAAAGGTCACTTTACCGAGCTACAGTTTTAGGACGATATATTATATCAAACGACTAGATATTTTACCATTATCAAAGCTCAGTAGTCGATTCCGCTTGCATTAGCATTACTTATATACCAAACCAAATAGCAAAAAATGACGTAAGTTAGAAACATTAAAGAGCAACATAAATTTAAAATAAATAATCCGCATCTCGTGCCATTGCAAAACAACTACGCACGCACGGTTGAGTATATTGTAAGAGATTGACCCTGGGCACAGGCTAATGTTTATTTATGACTAATTCTCGTGTAAATCTCTATAGAACTGAAAGATGACGATGAAGCAAGCAGTAAGAATGACACATTTCGGCGATGACAGCTTCGCAGCCAGTTTTTTTTTATACTGAAAGCATAAAAGCGCATACTTAGTATCGGGCGATTAATCAGCCTAAGAGCCTACGGTGTCGGCTCAACGGTGTGTGTCAGTTGGTAACGATTTTCCTGCTAAATATGTCTCGTTCGCGATAAATTCATACATTGAAATCACTCGATTGCAAAGAATAGTTTCATAACTATGTCACAAAATGGCCACTAAGGCAGGCACATCCAAATTTCGATGTAAAATGTAGGTTTTAAAAACTACGGAAAAAAAATTTAAATTTAATACCAATCATCGCACCATCCTTAAGTACTTACAGAATCCTACGAGTTTCAGTGATTCACTAGCTATTTTGGTTCGCGTCAAGGTTGCAACCGCAGAGTGTCTTGTTTGCCTTACACCGGATTCATCGGCTCTGCCCAGACTACTAGCGCATTGGGGCGAAAAATAACAAAAACAAACTAGGCAAAACGTGGAATGCCAAGTTGCATCAGCAGCATGTCTGTAACTCTCGGCGTTTGGCGGTTGTACGTCAATTCTTAGTCCCCTGTCGAAACGGCGAGTCAACTGACGGACTACGACTCTCCTGCTTCGCCCCTCGAACGAACGGTTCGGCCCCCTCGTTTCGCCATCATTCGCCCGCCAGTAAAACTCACGCGTGGGCTATTCCAAAAGCTTATTTTTACCAACAAACAACGGATATATAAATAGATCTCATCGAAGGTGCTGCTGCCTGTGCAAGACCTAGCGCTCTTCCTCTAAAACATCAGAAAAAGACAAATCACATCGCTTCCGGGAGGGTCAGCTGTTGCCTGGAGCCGAGCTAATACCCAATATCGAGCGAGCGAGGGTGGATATCAATGTCCACTGACATAGTATAATTGTTGGAATCGTAAAATTTGGCATGCGACAAACTTTTAAATTATTATAACTAATAGAAAAATAGGGGAAAAAATTAAACGGCCAATAGTATAGAGCTACAACCACCCTATAGCTTGAGCCGAAGCAATGGAGACCGCAATGGGTGGCGGCTCAACAGATGGATTGAGTGTCACAGGCGGGTGGATTTAGCGAAAGGTGAAAGCAGAGGCACATACAGCCTATAGCCGTAGGCAGTCGAGCGTGGGAAATTTGAGTCTTGTGTCTCGCTCGAGCCTAAGCCGGCACCCACACGCCACTGAACGGGGACGACAACGACGACGACTATGATGATAAGGGTTTGCGACCTGTGAAGACAGACAACCAACCACTAACCACCAACATCGAATGGAATCAGTTCAACCGAGCCGATGCGGACTGAGATTTGACGGTGGTCCCTGGGGACCAATCCTTGTTTTCGGCGATTTTTCTTGCACTCGCATAGAAATGTAGCAGCAGCAATGTGATAGGATTTTGTGATTGCGTGTGCAGTGGAAGGCGCTATGTACGGAAGCTAGTCGTACGGAACATCGATAATGAAGGCATAAAACAAATGACTGAACTCATCGATGAATCATTCATTCGAATTATGTTTTAGAGGATTAATATAGCCGGCGATGAGAGAAACCTTCATTATACAGACCATACATTAGTGTGCCGTGCAATAAGTTCAGTTAATTTATGTTAGGTTAAATCAATATCATGATTACGCCAGATTTCTCCATTATTGAAAGCCATGTTTTCAACAATATGAGTTAAGGCAAAATTAGATTAGAGCATGCTCTTTATCCAAGTGAAATCGCTAGGCAGACGTCTTGGAAGAAAAGCGAAAATAATAGCGGTCCCAAATTACTACCTTGCGGTACCCCTGACTTACTCTGGAACTCCTGAGACTTGAAGGTTTCAAGCGGTTGGAGAAAAACAATGTTAGCCGGCGTACGAGCGAGCCAGATGCACCCAGACGTCTTAACTTTGATAGAAGAAGACGATGGTTGACACAATCAGACGCAGCTTTGTTACCGATGTAAACAGTAACCAGCTGGGATCTTTTCATTCTGGATTCAAAATGAAGCGAATTCGACTAAATTTATGTTATTTTAACGTTCAGGGTGCCAATCAGCTGAGCTGTAACAAGTAACATTACGCTGTAACACATCATATAAGAGTATTTCAAATACTTTAAACCCAGCACAAAGTCAACGGGGTTGGTCCCGGTGTAGTGGTTAGCATTCACGCCTCTAACGCCGAAGACCCGGGTTTAAATCCCAACTCCGCAGAAGTCATGTATGACATAAACTGTTAAAGTGACTATAACAAGGTCAGTGATCTATCATCGTTGGCACAAAGTGAAATGATTCCCTGGTAATTTAAAGCGATCACTTTGGTTTCCTTTTTTACACACAGGAAAACGAAAGACATTTTTCAAACTGGAAACGATGAAGCGTTTCCTCTCATAGAGATCTATTGATTATTTTGCATAGTGCTATTGGTTACAACGTGCCCAAGTATCATATGGATTTTGGATTTTAAGGCAGCATACGATCAAATCGCGCGCGAACAGCTATGGAAAATAATGCATCATGAGTACGGTTTTCCCGAAAAACTGACGCGGCTGATCAAAACTTCCCTGGAGCAAGTGTTTCGGAAGCACTGTCGAGTTCCTTGGAATCACGCAGAGGATTGCGACAGGAAACGGACTATCCTGTATGTTATTCAACATCGCTATTGAACGAGTGATCCGCAAGGTGTGACTTCAGTAAGAGTAGTAAACTCCTAGCCTTCGCAGACGACCTCGACATCATTACTAGAAACCTAGGGACGGCAGAGGCAATCTACGTCAGACTCCAAACGGAGGCTAGGAGGATTGGGTTACAGATCAATGCGTCGAAAACCCAATATGGTAGGAAGAAGCCCCTGAGAAAACAGCGTTTGCTTTCCACAAACAGCGACTATTGCCGGTGATGCACTGAAAGTGGTTGATGAGTTCGTATATTTGGGTTCTCTGATCACCGCCGACAATAATGCGAGTGAGGAATTAAACAACGCATTTAAGTTAGAGGTCGCACCACAAGACGCTTATATAAAGGAGCATACGCCGCCGCACAAACCTGATGATGTATAAAACTCGTTCGCAGACCGGTAGTCCTGTAGGGACTTGAGACAGTAACTTTCCTTGCAGATGATATACGTGCACTTGCCATATTTGAACGAAAGGTTTTGCGGACTATTTAAAGCGGAGTACAAGCGGATAGTGAAGAATGGCGTAGGCGAATGAACCAAGAGTTCATACTTGGAGAGATTCCCATCGTACATCTAGCGAAAGTTGGAAGACTACGGTAGGCCTTCCACGTCGCAAGGATGTCGGATGACTTGGCAGTGAAATCCGTTCTCTTCAAGAACCCCACCGGGCCGCCAGCCACCACGCCGAGAGACTGGTAAAGTAAGTAGGGTATGTTGCTACATCGTCGTAATTGCCTATTCCCGTCCTATCCAACACAAATTATTAAAAATATCAGCATGTTTATGACACACAATGCAAAACTAGTTATTCTCTACTATTTTAGTTAGTTGTCTATCATACGCGATCAATCAAAGTGAGCTGAGATCTATTTAAATGCTTTGTATCATTAAAAAAGTCCTACCAGCCAAATTTCCTACGTTTTTTAGTGCGACGAAGAAGACAATGTCGACTAATCGTTTTAATTTCCGTCATTCATAAATAAAAATAACTTACGCAAGGCATTGTCGTTATTCTACAGCCAGAAAAACTTGCCTGACCTGCAGAAATTTTGTAGAGTAACATTTGTCATGCCGTCCTACACAAATACATGCGCGTTAGCTTCGTAAACATTGTTGTGATTTTTAGTTCGGACGATGAAAAATTTTGATGGACGGATTTTAAAACGGTACGACGAATTTTAGCAATGGAGTCAGTTGCGTAATTTCAAAAATATGCTTTAATAGTCGCTTTTCAGTGATTTCAAAGTTCACGGATCGGAAGGTAAGTGTGTTTTAGTCAAATCAGCACAAGAACTTTTAGAGTATTCATTAATTCCATCCAGCAAATGATGAAAATTAGAATGGCTTTCCTTAATACGACGGGAATTAGAAAAAGACCCTAAGTAAACCTAAATTGGAATTATTTTGAGTGCATTTGATTTATTCTCCACTTATAAGATAACGCATGGCGTTTTTGTCCGAGGAGATGGACAATTGACCCTGTGTTTTGAGTGTTGTTAAAAATAGTAAAAATTATTCCAAAATGAAGTAAACAATTTCTGCTCTTTTTTTTATTCGATTTAGTTACATGAAACAAATTTCTACGATCTCTGAAGCATTCAGTGTTACACATAAATTTTCAGCCGTCTATTTTGATTGAGCTTTTAAATTTATCTTTTTTTCGGAAAGATCATACCTACTGATCAGCTTTCTGATAAAACTTGTCAGAATCATCAGGATCATTTATAGAGCACCGTGAACAAAAACGGCCCCAAGATCTAACCTTGCAGGACTCTGCCCTTAACGTTACATGAGTCCATAGCTCATTAAACTCAACAAATTGCAATCGAGTATCATTCTCATCCTCAAGCGTGAACTGTTATTCTTAATGTACTTTGCTATATTATTTTCATTTATTCTGGTGGTGTGATAAAAGCAGATTGATAGTCGATAAAAAGTATTTTATTTCTGTCACAGTGAAATAACCCTAAAATTTATATAGGGTATGTTGCTGCTTCGTCGTAATTGCCTATTCCCGTCCTATCCAACACAAATTATTAAAAATATCAGCATTTTTATGACGCCAATGCAAAACTAGTTATTCCCTAATATTTTAGTTTGTTGTCTATCATACGCGATCAATCAAAGTGAGCTGAGATCTATTTAAATGCTTTTTATCATTAAAGAAGTCCTACCAGCCAAATTTCCTACGTTTTTTAGTGCGACGAAGAAGACAATGTCGACTAATCGTTTTAATTTCCGTCATTCATAAATGAAAATAACTCACGCAAGGCATTGTCGTTATTCTACAGCCAGGAAATCTTGGAAATTTTATAGAATAACATTTGTTATGCCGTCCTACACAAATACATGCGCGTTAGCTTCGTAAACATTGTTGTGATTTTTAGTTCGGACGATGAAAAATTTTGATGGACGGATTTTTAAACGGTACGACGAATTTTAGAAATAAAGTCAGTTGCGTAATTTCAATAATATGCTTTAATAGTCGCTTTTCAGTGTTTCAAAGTTCACGGATCGGAAGGTAAGTTTTTTTTAGCCAAATCAACACAAGAACTTTTGGAGTATTCATTAAATCCATCCAACAAATGATGAAAATTAGAATGGCTTTACTTATTACGACGGGAATTAGAAAAAAAAACCTATTCCTCAAAAAAGTCAATCAAGAGCTTTCGACTGATGTATATCAAAAAATATATTTTTTATGGAAAATTACTCAACAAGCGTTCTCCGAATATTGATAAAGTTATTAAAATCCGAATGAAATGTTTGCACAAACTAACAACCACTACTAGAAGGATGAAAATTCTTGGATTATATGATCGGTGTTAAATCAGACCGGACCAAGTCGCAAAATTTAAGAAAATGAGTTAATAGCAGCAAGCGATCAAGAATTTTCTAAGCTACATTTTACTCTAATCAGACTACAGAAATGTTGCAAACAGCCAGAGTTATGAGATGATGAGAACAGCAAACTTTGAACGCGTTTTTCTCGAAATCAGAGTTTTGTCACTTGGTTCGGTCTGATTTAACACCGACCATATCACCGTTGAATGATTTACTAAAATTTTTATTTCAATAATACATTGACTCCGTTTTTTTCAATAGCTCAACAATGCTGTACGGCGCTCTACACACCCACAAATTAGTAGATACACGAAATTCTAATTGCAACTTCAACGAAATAGCATCTTATGAAACCAGTCCAATAGTCCGTTTCACAATTCACCTCTCGTCTCTACACATTTTTTATTGGTAAGCATGGCCACACAGGCGTAACTCGTGTTCCGCAGATTAACGGCCCGGTAGCAGCAGCAGCTGAATGCGCACACAGCCAGCGAGCGACCGGTGACTACTACCGGGCCGGCCGCCGCGGTATGGTGGGTGTACGCTTATGTTGGATAAACTTTTCTTCGTCATCAAGGAAAAAAATAACTTGTGATGCAAAGGTTCATTCTTCCGACGTGTATCATTGTCTATTTATATCGCCCCACCCCATTGCGAATATACCTGGCGGGGAAGAAAACGATGGCGATTGTTGTGCTCCAATTCGAAAATTATAGCCGAGTTCCTAATTAGGAGCTGCATTGACTTACCCTCAGCTGCACAATTTATACGGATTGGATATTGCTGCTTAGACTAACTAGCAAGTTTGGTTTACCCTTTTTTGTAGAAGTATTACACTTACCTGGAAAAAAGAGAAAGAAAAAACAAGTTAGAACGATCTGTATTGTACAAACTATAGCTAGATTATTCACTACAAATCTTCACGAAGATAAATTCTTCCAAATAACAAATCAACGAGGTTGTTCTAATAAATCCGAGGTTTTTGAGCAAAAAAAACTATTTCTTTAAGAACACTTTCCTGGTAAAATATTTTTTATCTTTTCTTCCACCATACTTGCCGACAAAAATCAATTAAGTATACCGCATGGTTTAATTTTTCTGACAATAAAGAGGCATTTCTTGAGAAGAAACTTTTTTCAATGCAAGAAAACGAAAAACTCTGCAACAAAAATGCACATTCATGATGTAGCACACAAATGAACAGTAATGAAAGTAGTGTATAAAATTAATCGAAAATCCTACTATCCCTTGAAACAACAAAACTACTAGTAAATTTGTTTCCGCCAACTTTAAATTGTTCATCAATAAAAAACAAACGGCAAAAGAAGACAGAAATCATCAATGAATTTGCGCAATCAGCAGTGTACAACGACCCGAAATGAAGGAGAAATTTGATATATCCGTAAATTTGAGGCGTGAAATTAGATTTAATTAGGCGGGGGCGGTGAAAATTTAATGACGAACAAAAAGGTAAGCCCCAGTCAGCCGACCACGAGTTGGAAGCGGATTTTTTGGATTACCCACCAACCAACCAAGCCAATTGGATTACTTTCCATGGCCTACCAGCCGTCCGTCATCGTCGTCGTGAAAAGCTGAGATGAAAGGAAGCCTAACCTATTACAGGTTGGATAACACGTTGAATGCAATTATAAATTTACTGTACATTCAAGTGTATAACAGGAGAGGAAATAATAATGCACGATACACAACAAGCCGTGTATATTAATAAAAAATCGACAAGGTTGAAGATAAAGTTACATCATTTGAATTATAGAATACATTTGAATTGCAAAATGTTTTCTTGAAAGCCGTTCACAGCATTGACATTGAACTGTTTGGAGCAAATTCACTCAAGTTTGACGCCTAATGAAAAAGTCTGAACAGAATCCGCCGAATTTTGACCCAAAACAAAAGACTAAACATTTGACAAATTGTGTGTGCAAGCAGCAATCTACCAACTGTAATCACCGACGCGACGTAGACATAGAGCAGCACCACGTGTTGCCGGTCATAGGAGACACGCAAGCGTACATCCGCTTTCAGTAGCTCCAGGCCGAAGATTTTCTTTGTTATATTATGTTCATCGCCGGATGTTCATCGACCACAAAACTACGACCACTGCCACCTTTCAACTTTTCGAACATAATTCGGTCTGGGGAAAATGTGCGTTTTACGGGACTATTGACCAGTGTTGCGAAATCCACTCTTCTGATGGTCTTTTATTTCGCGGTCGTCAACGTCCTGGCCGTGTATCCGTGGGCGTGCCAGCATAGCATTTTTCGTTCGGCAAAATTCAAAACTTTGGCAAGACTGCCGTTGACTATGACTGTTCAACAGAACAAAGAATAAAAAAGAATAACAAACTCATCAGGTCAGAGTTGTTTCCCCCGCATTATTTTTTTATTTTCGGGAGAACAGTCTGGGACACGTCGGGATACTCAAACATATATTCACACTCAAGTGCACGTAGCAAAAAAATGAACTATTGAATTGAGACGACAAAAGATTCGCCATGCGAAGGAGAATGTCCTTGGTACACTCGCAAAAATTATAGGTCATTCACTTTGATTGACATCGACAACAGGGGGCAACCCCCCATCGGACGTCGGTGGACAGCAATTCTTTGCTTGTCCAGTGAACCACATCACCCACCGCACCGAAGGTGTTAGGAGGGTAAACAATATTCGGGAACGTACAGTCCTACTGCAGAACTCAGCCCTGAGTTTGATTTTTTTTTCTGAAGACGAACGTCAAATTCGAGCAATCAAAAGCAACAGCAACGGGTCACAGCAACAGTGCACAACAGGGAGCTTAACCCATTCACACTCTCTTCTGATGGATAGGTAGGTATGCGAAGGAAAATATATGTTGTTGCTGTGATAAATTGACGTAGAAGGTGAAAGTCTTACGGATGACATGACTGATCGCTGTCGAAGGGCGAAGTAATAATATTTCATATCGGGTTGAGGTTGAGTTAACTGCGGAGGTATTCTGATTAATTCTTCTCATAGACGACGCAAAATTGCTTACTCAACAAGACTACGCATAAAGAAATCTGTTAAATAGATAAGGATTTTACAACGCACAATTCATTTACTACTATTATTTCCCGCGGTGTAATCTAACAATTATCAAATAACACGCGTCAAGCTGGTGTCAATATGCGTGCGATTGATGTGACGTGAAACTAAACATTTCTGAGTAAACCTTGCAAAGGCAATTGAAATTGATTACCTTGATGTTGAATCATAACCTGCGTGAGCATCTAAAACAAATATAATCTAAGTGCACAAACATCGTATGATGCTTACAATAAATTTGAAGCATTTCGAGTTCATCAATCCCAGTAAGTTCCTTGTTCTTGGCAACATTAATAAATGGTATCACTTTTGTGCACAAGCAATCAATTTGTTAAATCAGGTAAGTGTTAGGAATTACCGGATGCTCAGTTCACTTAAAATGGTAATGTTGATGTCCTTTCTTGATACATCTGATGTACCTCAAGGCATTCGATTAGGCCCATATATATTTCTACAATAGCCTAACGATGCATGCAACCATCTCATATTTGTTATCATTTTCAATCCTCTTCCGTGTTTTAAAATAGTGCAGATGCTCAGTTTTTACAATTACACTCGAATAATTTAGCTGGCTTAGGTAATATGAAGTATTCTTCAAATATTTTACGACTTATAAATTTGCATTTTATGTACGATAAATATTTTAGATTTTACCATCAACAAGTTCATCATATCTATTCCTAGCTTGAGCTTGAGAAGGTTCTTAAATCTTTTAGCTCCATTAAGGCCAATAGACCAAGTGGCTTTGTTAAATTTCATACAAAGAAATGCGAACTTTTTATCTCTCTGTCTTGTCACAAACAACAATTAAATTTTGTGTAGAAACCATAAGTAACGCATGGTTTTAATTTTTTTTAACAAAGCGAGATTATTTTGTGAATATCACAGTTTTTCTGATATTTTTCACCCGGTTTTGGACCTACCCGTCAGTCTGTTCGAGGGGATCAATGTGTGCGAATGCTGAATTTAATGTGATAAAAAATTAGGTGCTGCATGCAAAGTTAAATATTACTGGATAAAAAATAAAAAGCGGTTTCACGTTATCGGGTTTTGATGCTTTTGGCACAGTTATTCCTTGAATTACAACGAAAACGTGCACAGAGTGCATGAAGATCATAAAAGCGTAAAACTACAATATTTCGAGCGATTACGCAGTTTTGATGAATAGGGGTTTTTGCAATATCGATATAAATATCGATGTCAGTATCATCTCGGCGAGTCCAAATATTGATATTACTGATATTGATTTTTCTTAGGAATATCAACAACCCTACATACCGTTAAACCGCAAATATTTTTGTCCTGACTGCTGAGCACAGTCAGCCGACTGCAGTTGGTTAATAAGCAGACTTGTGCGATCCTTTGTTGCAGTAAAACAGATTTCGCGCGAATTTACATCGGTAAAAAAGATACTCTATGAAATTTTCCACTTCAATTTTCTCTGCAGTTCTGAATTCGCTAGAATCGATGGAATCGAACGGTACAATAGTAAATAAAGATCAGATCATAAAAAATTAAAAATATTTTAGCTAGATTTCAATGATTTCAACAAGAAATTTAAATGGAATCTTCAGGAGTGTGAATGTATGAAAGCAGAATTTTTATTGGAACAAAACGCACATTTAAAGTATTTTCCGTCGATAACTATACATTTTCCTATTACAATTTGCTATTGTTTCCTATTACAATTTGTGAATGCCCTGCCGAAAAAACTGTTCCTCTTTAGAAGCAAGTCATTTATCAAGCCATTTGCCCACATTTTCAAAAGAATTGAAGTGCGTGTCCCATCGATGCTAATCGGTGGTAGCGGGGAGGAGCCAGGTCTAGTGAGTAAACCTTCCTCAGTGACTTGCCAAACAAATAACTTAATCGTTTCCTAGATCGTTTTGGCAGTGTGCGATGGATCGCTATCATGCAACAAAATCATTTTGTGTTGCATTTTTTGATGTTTTGGTGGTCGTCCCAAAATTCTGATCCAAATTGATCATTTGTTCTTGGTAGCGTTTAGTTTTAACGATTCCGATAGGTTTGAGTAGTTTATAGTAGATGTAAATCAATCCGTTCTGATTACACAATGTGATCACAATGTGATCGAGAAATGATTTCCTTTTGTACCCGGCAAGCTGCACACATTCCCTGCAATTTTTCATTCAACTCACGTGGATATCATTTACCGATTTTCCTAGTGACCTTCAAAACCTATGGAGATGGCTTGTTGTTGCGTCATTTTCATCCAAAAGTGCTTGTAGTTCATTTTCCTTGAACTTTTTTGGAGGTTTGCCACGTTCTTAGTTCTGGTGTTGTTGATGTTAGTGTTGTTAGTGAGTTTTTGTATGCTTCCCTTCTTTTCTTGAACATTTTCTTTTTGACCAAAAAAAACTATCTGGTCGAATTTGGTAAAAATCCGAGAAGGTCGATTACAAGTTTATACTTTTTCTCCGTCACTTGACGTGGAATGACCCTTATTTAAGAATGTGTACCGTTCCTCTCTGCACAAGCTGGTGAACCGATTATGTGCCGTCGTTAATCATTAGTTTTCCGGCCGTAACCCAGGGTAACAGGAGATGAAATGCTTATTATTTGACCAAAACCACAAGAAATAAAAAAGTGCTCACAGAAAAGTCTTTCATTCGAAGAATAAAATCCTAGTTAGTCGAGAAAATTAGAATTGATGTGGAATCTACGTTTTACTGGACCATAGGAAGCGTCCAATGATAAGCAAAGTAGGTCATATCTTGAAAAAGAATAAACAAATCTATCGTCTTAAAAAAAATCAAATTTAAAAAATCGATAGTTGTATGTCGATAGAACCAGTTTTCAAAGTATTCATTTAATCATGTCACTATATGGAAGTTCAACACCAGAGGTTGGAAAATTCGCAAAATGAATATATACACCGAGCAACGGCAAACAATTTTATCATGAGAAAAACACAGATACGAATGGTTCAATTCGCCTATAACTAATGAGGCACATACATTCACGCTTCATATCATCGCTAAATATACGAATATCGTGTGCAACGCAAAAGTGCGAAATAACACCTTCTGCTGCTACTATACTAACACTATTTTAAACTAATCTGTTTTCGTAGTGATACTATTTTGAATACTTTCCGGTGTCCCCGGGAATACTAAGCCCGCTAAATCGACCACACTCAATTTTCAATATTCAATTTTTGAACGAATTCCGATGTTCTCGATGAGGTTATGTTCGTGATGGGATTTAAAGCCGAAGAATGCATTATCGACGAGGTAGTCGAATAGTGTGTGTTCATGAGGGATGTTCATCAATTCAAATAAGCATTTTTTCGCGAGTTCTCCAACCACTGTTGGACATATTTGTCGGTTACCTTTTCAAAAGCACCCAAGTGAAAATGTAAACAAACTGTGTGCGAGTTATTCTCTGCAGCCGAATAGGGGAAAGACGTCTACGGTGAGACACTTTTTCCAAATTTTTAACATTGTTTTCATGAGAACTACCAATAGCTCTTCTGTTCATTTGAAGGTTATACCCTGCTAATCTGAAATTTTTTTCTGTCGTTGTAGCTTGTAGTTATAAGCTAAAGCTAAACAACCACAAATGAAAATGAGTCACTTTGTTTTCTTGTTCCCCAATAGGTGAGAGGAATGAAACAGCAACTATTAAATACTGATACTGAGACACAAATTTGAATTCACTTTAAACCATACTTTTTTGGTTTTTGGTTGTTTACGCATTCGTTTACGCCCTTATTAAAAAGTACCCCAGATTTCTTTAATATTCAGCGGTATCTTGCTATCTGCAAATTGTAATTTTTCATTCTTGAGGTGTTTACGCTACAGTTTTTTTATTATAGTCACTTTAACAGTTTGGGTCATTCAGGACTTCTGCGGGGTTGGAAATTCAACCCGGGTCCTCGGCGTGAGAGGCGTGAATGCTAACCATTACACCAGGATTGACCCCTTATTCTACATTTGCTGTTGGATAGATTATATCTTGGTTGGACTTTGATATCTTTGTAGTCAGAGGTTAATAATATTTTTCCAAAATACATAGGACTACGCTGCTGTCTATTATAAGAACATTTTTTGAAAAAAAAATATGAAATCGATACATTGTAATGAAAGCATCCGTACTGCTTGTGTGTGTGTGATACAGTCCATCAACGAAAGCATCCGTACTGCTTATGACAAAATTCAAACGTAAAGTTTCACAATAAGCAATCTTTAGAGATCTCCGATATTCGCCGACCCACATTTTATCAATCACCAGTATTTGGAAATCTAAATTGAAATGTTATAAAGCTATCGGTTTTTGCCACCATCCCAATTTCGAATGAAATTCCAGGTACTAATCCATACCGCAGTGCAGATTTTGCCAAAGTCGATTTCAATCTTCTAGCAAAATATTAGCTAAAAATACCTCACTCACAAGCAGCAAATAATAATAGAGTGATTTCTTTATCACGCTGCCTTAGTGACCGAAAAGGATAAATGAATCCTTTTCAAATTGAAAGCTATCAGGGTTATTGCCAGCGGTTGATCCATCTCAAATGGCGATCGACGTAAATTTATCACTGATACGACGGATGATGCGGAGTCCAATCTCGTATAAATGGCCAAACCGAACAGGAAATGCCAGATTGAATTACCGTGTCTGACAGACACGGATGTGTGCGTGTACGGGATATGATGTGTAGTGCAGCGATAGGATGGTTCATCGAAGGTACTAAACATTTGCTCTTTGCACCTCAAGCAAATCTACCGCCATGGAATATTTTTTTCCTGAACCACTCTCGTAGCCATACAATGAATTGAGAACGGCGAGAAATTTCCTTCTTCGTCACTCATCCATCGTTTCGTGTTGGAAATATTCTGCCGGTGCGTCATCCCAGCATCACTGTCGTACGACACCGCTCGCTGCTGTGTCAGATATGTATATTAACACACACAACTAACAGCCAGTAACTATTATAGTACTTAAAACGCAATAGGAAGTTGCTTGTTATTACTGCGAAAAAGCAGTACCTCGATAAATGCGTCACCATCCTACTAATGGACTTTATAGAAACCAGAACACTTCGTCAGTTGACCGAAGAAAACGCCATTTAAATTTATTGCACATATGTATCCGAATGTACTCAGCTCGAAGTAACTTTATTTGTAAACAAAGAAAACCCAACCTTGCCTATCATTTCGAACCAATGCTTGTCTCCCAGTCGTGAGTTAAACATAAAGCAAAAAAATATTAAAAAATACTTTAATCAATAACATAACATTTGGAAATTATGTTCCACATTATTATAATACGACTGATTTGAATTGTATACAATGCTGACACTAACCCGACTAATCGCACCTTATCATTACGTGAACTATGTACTCATGTATGACCAAGTTGACGATTCGAAACCCAAACCGATAAGTGTTGACTGTTGTTGACGGTTGACATACACACATTCCACCGATTAAGAAAGGTCAGCAACGCATTCCAATCAGTGCGTTGATCCGTTTAATAGCAAAACACCATCAGCGAAATACTGCAAGCAATGCGAGTGCTGCACGAACCACCAACACTTACCGTAGTCATCCTTTTGGGCCCAGGACTGGGTCAGCGTCGACGACGAAATGTAGCACAGGCCGCTGGTCATTGTGGCTCCCCCAACAACGCAAGCAAGCAGGCAAGCTTTTCCCTTGAACCGTACCACAGACGACGGTTCACAGGCTTTCACCGTCGTTGGCTGTAAAGCTCTTTTCTGTAGAGAGCTCTGAGTTACGCCCGCCTCGACTGTGTCGCGCACGCAAAAACTTCACTCGCACGGTCTATAATTATCGACTTGCCGATGCTTCTTTCAAACCAATAAACCGCCCACAGTGCGAATGCTTATTTTTATTCCCACTGGCGATATTTCCTAGTTCTTCGATACAAAAACAATCCACCGATCGACGGTCGCCAACCAACTCACACAGTCGTTGAGATTATGCAATTTTGTAGATTCACTTTATTTATGATACAAATCGTAATCGAGAAAGCGAAATGCTCTCGCTGCGAACAAAAGTGTTATCACTTTTCGAAACCACCCAAAACTTAGCTTTCACCAAAGACCTTGAGCGGAACACTCGACGGAAACGGATGCACCACCGGGTTTCGGATTTCAATCGCTTGCACTAAGAGGTTTCCTGCGATGAACCGCACCGGATGGACGCCGAGGAGCAGAAGTTCCCATCCGTTCTGTCAGAACTTCAAAGCAACACTGTCCCGCACTTCTTGAGTCAATACGCGACGCGAATGTCACACTTGGTAACAACGGAGCTTCGATTGGCAGAAAGACGAAACAAAGCTAACACTCGGTACGTGTCTTTGTGTATCAGCACTTAGGAAATCGTGTACAGTGCGAAGGCTGTGCGACATACGTAAACAGTAACAGCTAACCAACCAACAACGGCAGCGGCGTTGGTGCGCGAAAAATTGCGCTGCTTTGAACTACGGAGTTGATGCGAGAAAAAAAATCAGACAGTTCACATCTTTCGTCACACACCGCACCGACCGACGACGACGACGACGGCAACCAGAGAGCGAAGGGAAAAACAAAGACATTCTGCTGTCATATAAAGCCCCATATACGTATGTACAGATACAGTCGGAAGACAGTCGTCGTAAGCAAGTGAAACAGCTGTTGCGTCTTTCGCTGGCTGTTGTTCACGATCTAATCAACAAATTTTACACCCCATTTAGGTGCCATAAATTGTGATGAATTCCTCCCCAATACGAGCTCAACTTACTTAGCCAAATTACCTATCTCATTTCGCTGCACTTTTATTTTATATTTGCGTCGCGATAACATTGCATTTTTGTCGGACATAGGACTATATTTTGCTTCAACAACGTTCAAGTTAAAGGTTCACTTGTTCTCATGAAATGTTTTTGTGTGATTCACGGTTTTTTCGATTTGTCGGCTCAAAATGAAATTTGATAATTTTGGTGACCAATGTCGTCTCTCTTTTCACTTATCGCCTTTCCGAGCAAATTATCTTAACTTACATTTGCAAGTTGATAAGTCCAAAAGAAAGTTGATTCGACCGATTTATTAAAACATATTCGTATCTCTTGCTACGATAGCCTCTAATTAGGACCAATTGATTGCATGCATCGGAATAAATCGGAACAAGAGTATCTGGCGAATATGGCGGGTGAAGCAATTAGCCATAGGCATACTGAAGTAAGCCGTCATCTAACGCTATCGTGATATATTTATTACTAAAAAATCTATCCACTATGCCCGGAGTATACGGAAAGTGTGGTTGATTCATTCTACAAAAAGGACGATCGGTTCGATTGCCGTAATTACAGCGGCAGCACACTGATCAACGCTGCCTACAAGGTGCTTTCCCAGATCTTGTTACATGGTCTATCCCCAACCTCAATAACAGATTTCGTAAGGCAATACCAGAGGGGAACTAGTGCTAGATCCCCTCGAAACGTCGGGAGCACGATACAACGCATTACATTTTCGTGCATTTCAAGGCAGCGTACGATACTAGAGTGGACTAGGAATGTGCTACGTGCGTGTTTCTGGGTCACTTTCGAGTCCCTTCGAATCGCGCAGAGTGTTGCGGCAAGCGGATGGACTGCCATGCATGTTTGTTAACATCGCTATTAAAAGTGAATCCGATGAGCGGGCAGCGAGTGAAACGACATTCAGCAAACGTAGCCAACTCCTAGCCTTTGTAGACGACCTCGACATCATTGATAAAATCCTTGGGACGGCGGAGACAATCTACGCCAGGCTAAAAACGGAGGCTAGGAGGATTGGGCAATGCGCCAAAAACCAAATATATAATGGAAAGAGTCTCAGGCTAAAAAATAACATTCCTCTTCCACGCACAGTAACTATTGAAGGCGATGAACTGGTAGTGGTAGATGAGTTCATATGATTGGGACCGCCGACAATAATTCGAGTAAGGAAATTCATCGGCGCCTTCAAGCTAAGAATTGAGTCTACTTTCCCACCGCAAAACGCTTCGATCAAGGAGCATACACCGCCGCACAAAGCTGATGATGTAACGCTCATCAAAGCGGTAATCTTCTACGGACTGGAGACTGTAAATTTACTCACGGAAGCAAATTGCGAATTTGCTTACGTGCACTTTCCGGATTTGAACGATAGGTTTTGCTAACTATTTTTTGCGGAGTAACTACAAACGGAAAGCGAAGGGTGGCGCAACTGCATAAACAATGATCTGCAGGCACTACTTGAAGAGATTCTCATCACACACCTGGTGAACTAGCTGGGCAATCTAATCGGGAGACTACGGCGGACGCGCCACGTCGCAAGGATGCCGGGCGACTGTGCAGTGAAATCTGTGCTCTTCAAGAACCCCACCGGTCGCGCCTGGAATAGAGGGGCCCAACGTGCTAGATGGGTCGAGCCAGTTGAAGCCAACTCGCGAGTGTCGAGACGCTCAACGAATTGGCGACGAATAGCCCAGAACCGAATACAATGGAGACAAGTTCTTAATACAGTACGGGTCACTCAGACTCTATACTACCGAAGTTTTTGGAAATTTTCTTATAGTCAATGGTGATAGAGCCCTTAGTGAGATGGAATGTAACAACCTGAAGTTTTTGAAGAGATATAATATAATAACTTGAAGTTTGCACAAGTTCACACTGTTATCAACATTAATCTTCGAAGTTGACGATAATCGACGACGTCGATGGAAGGCACAGTTAGATACCATTCAACATCGTCAGTATAGACAAGTACGCAACCGGTTTCTGATAATTTAACTACATCGTTAACGATTGATTTGAAGACAAAATGGCCTACATTGATTCCTTGAGAAACGCACTGTTGGAATGGAATAATTTCTAAAATATTGCTAAGTCTTTCAGAAATATTCATCGCAGTAAATGTGACTTCTGCATCGAAGACAAACACATTCACGAATAGGGAGAATAATAATACAAACATTTGACAGCAATCTGCAATGGAGCGCGACTCTGATGCACCAATAGTATTGCCGCTCTTCGACTTTACAAAACTGAATTTGTAGCTGCATACACATAATTAATTGGATGGGTAACAACTTACCCGAAACCGATCGGCAAAAGAAAATACACTGAAGTCGCTTTTTACACGATTTTTTTACGCAAATTTCGGAATTTACGCGTTTTTAACGTAGGACTACGTCTTTGTTTACTATACCGGGAAGCACTTTGTGAAAACTAATAAAAGTGTAACATTTGAATGAAAGATTTCAAATGGTAATAACTACTAAACTACTGAACGAAACTGAACAATTTATGTGTCGTTGGATAGATAAAATGAACAGCAATTTTATGGTATCTATATACATAAAAATGAATTTCTATCTGTCTGTCTGTCCGTCTGTCTGTTTGTCTCTCTTTCTGTCTGTATGTTCCTTATAGACTCAGAAACTACTGAACCGATCGGCGTAAAAATTTGCATGCAGGGGTTTTTGGCGCCGGGGAAGGTTCTTATCATAGTAAGAGACCCCTCCCCTCGTAACAGGGGGGCTCCCTTAGAAAAAAAAATACAAATTTCCTCATAACTCGAGAACTAATCAAGCAAATGGAACCAAATTTAGCATGTGGGGATTTTTGGAGGCAGGATTTTTTTCTATGGTGACAACAAATATGCAGTTTAGTTTACATTAGTCTTTGATCTAATGGTCTGATATAGTCCTACGTCATCCTTTCGTACAACCCTTAGGGCTGTATATCTTGTAGTTTTTCACGCAAATTTCGAAATTTACGCGATTATTTACGCAAATTTCGGAATTTACGCGGTTTTTTCACGCAATATTCGGAATTTTTGCGGTTTTTCACGCGAATTTCGAAATTTACGCGCTTTTTTACGCGATTTTGATTTACACAGAACGTATTCTACACGTAAAAAGCAACTTGAGTGTATATACTTACTGTAAGAACGAAAAGTAGAGTGGCCAATTTACTTTAAAGCTGTGGTTAACTTCCTTCTTTAATCTTTAAAGATGCTTTAATCTTGCAATGCTAACTATTTCCTTGGATCTGGAAAGAGTTTTATACGTTCCCGATGTTCAAGATGGGTGATAAACGTAATGTGGAGCAGTAGCGAGGTATTTCCAGTTTGTCCGCCTGCTCGAAAGTTCTAGTAGCCATTGTGTACGATCGTCTAATGTTCAGCACAAAAAACTCTATTTCAACTGCTCAGTATGAATTTTTCTCTGGCAGGTCCTTAACTACCAATTTATTAGAGTTCACATCGTTTTGCTTGCGTGGCATTGATCGGATTCTCCAGATTGACGCTGTATACACTGTCCTGAAGGCTGGGATGTTGTGTGCTAAGTATAATAAACTCGAAATATCTGTCACGATGGTTACATGGTTAAAATCGTATCTGTGGGATCGTAAAATGGCCGTGAAGTTGAGAGCGCCACAACCTAGCTGGTTTAATAACAATTCCAGAGTCCCTCAAGGCAGTATCTTAGGGCCACCACTGTTTTCGTTGTTTATCAATGATGTTACAGAATTATTACCTCGTGACACAGGACTGTTGCATACCGATAACACAAAAATCTAACAGGTTATTCAAACGTGCGATGATTGCTTCAGGTACCAAGCATTAATTGATTTATTCGCAATTTGGTATGTTGACGAATATGGAAATTTTCAGATAAAATAAGGAAGATGGTTAAGAATCGATTCACATAGTAGCGTGAAACACATAGGTTAATTCAATTATCAAAATGATCCTATATGAAAACTATTTCTCATCTGAACTTTATCGATTCTTACTGCTGTTGACAACAGACACAGACACAGAATAGATTGAGAGCATTTATGTTTGCGTTTTGATTAGCGAGATCGTGTGGCTAAATATGCGGTAAGCGCACAAAAAATTTCACCCAAAATGAAAATCTATGCTACACAGAAGTACACAGCCAACGTTACTAGGTCAGCATTTCATACAACAAACTGCTGGTAACGACAAACATATACCTACCCACCTAACTATGCACAAGAGCAGCCGAAAATCGGATGTCGGCGTCTGGCGAAAACGAACGCGCCCAAATCACGAACATTTCTGATGACGACGCCGTCAGTTATGACATATGGTTTCGCGTGACCAGTGAACCACGCGATACGGATCGATGCACACACTATGTGTCGCGGTGGTGCTCGCTCTCGCATGGTGGACATGTAAATCGATAGAGGGCAAATAAAACCCACACACTAACGCAAACACCTACTTTCCTATCAAACACTGACTGGTTGGTGGCTCATATTCTGTGTACAGTACCTACACGCTACACCCACTTCCTCAAGGAAGACGAAAAAAAGATTTCCATTTCTACATGTTAACATCAATCATCAAATGATCTAGTCGAATTATTGTGATGTGAGATCCATGAATAAAATCATGACTTTGTCGTCATGCGTCTAATGTATGGTCAAATACCAACTACTAAATGTTGAACGAACCCATCCCGATCTCGACCAATTTATTTGTTTCCCATGGTTTCGGAAGACCCAAATTAGTTATTGATCATAAACAAATCAAATAAAAAACAAATAAGAGAATAGAATTAAAATCTACAACTATAACACAATAATATTTAGGAAAATAAAATTATTACAGAATGCACCGGAACATCATCAGAACAAAATTGAACTAAGGAAATATTCGCAAGGCAGCCACAGGAAGGAATTGTATTGTAGGAATAATTAAATGGTCTCGTCTCGTCTCGTCTAGTCAAGACAAGCAACAATGCCGATAAAATTGTATATTTATAAATATACTTCCCCGCCTTTGGTAGCACGCACGTCTGCTAAATAGTCCCCGGGTAGGTGTGTAGCACCATAGACGTCACCAGTCGAAATATTATTTAATATTGTAAAAACGATAACAGTGAGTTTTGTTTTGTCTAGAGTCGTGTGTAATCAAAGTAATTATACAAATCACTTTGAATTCAATAAAGTTATGAAATGCAAAGAAAAATGCCTGGTCATAAACCAGTCTAACGTGACAGAAGATAATAAACAAAACAAAATAATAAAACGACAGAAACGAAAATACATCTACCGTTATAAGAAGGTAGTTGAGCTAGAATCAGAAGGGAAAAGATATCAATGGAATCACAGGCAGCTTGCCTAGACTTTGACAAAAAGTGGGACACCAAACTTTTGTAACTCATTGCAAGCCCATTTTTCGTATTGGATACTTTTTATTGAGACAGTTTCGAAAGATTATTTACAAGGTGTGTTTAGAAGATGTGTTTTAGATGTAGTGATTCTTTTGAAAAACTAGGTGATTACATCTGGTGGCTTCTTTTGTTTCCACTTATTGTGCTTATGTAATAATCCTCCCTTCTTTCTTTGCGCTAGCATAATTCTCAAAATTAGTCGCTGCTTCTTTATCAACTAAATCAATCTCGTGTGAATGTATCCGTTAATTTGTATCGCTTTGGTACAGCGCAGGAACAGATGTGGAATACTCCCGTGCGTTTTAGTGCCGAAAGATTAAGACAAATCTTGAAATCTCATTTTCACAGTAAAAGTTTATGAGAAAAATGCGACAAAACTATGAGCCCAAAGCTTACATTGAAATAATTAATGTTCCTCAGAAAAAATATTATTTAGGGTTAATATTTATGTTGAATACACAATACGATTAACACATTTCAGTAGCCGGTTATAAAAAGTTGACGCCATTCTGACTTCATTTTTTCTAGATATTAAAACGTTTTTATGAGTCCGCCATCTCATACACTAACCATTGCTCTATATTTACTTTTTATGCTCATCTCTGCTTAATTCCAATTCCTTTGCCCATTAGCTGACGCCACACGCGCTTGCAATATCTTGAAACTTTTCCCCGCTTGACACCCCTTCTACCAACATATTTCTTCCTAGCAGCTGGTGATGACCTTGTGTGCAATTGCTTGCAAATTTCTTCAACCACGCCGCCGGTCGGTCAGTTGCTAAGTGATTGCTGTCAGAAGTGGTAAGAAACCTCAAAGTCCAGCCTGACAACGTGTCGCCGATTGCTGCTGCTGCTGCCGCCGACTCTACTATGTAGGAACCGCTCGCTGCTGCTGCTAGCTCAGGCCCAGGGTAAGGGAAAGTTCGTGACTGACGAGTAGAAAATTAGATTTTCATTCCATCTTTCCATGGCATGGTGAATCAATATTATTTCCTCCGTAGGAAGTCAATAAATATGTCTGAAACGTGCCTGGGTTCCCCAACCTGACCCTTCACGGAGTTGAATTTGATTAGACCGCCGATGGTAATTTTCTTTCACGTACTTTTTTTGTGAAGCGGAAAATATCATTACATAAAATTAGAATAGAGCATGAAATTACTCTATTACTTTGCTTTCGTAATTTAGTAACATTCATGCTTTCGAATCTGTTTCATCAGAAATATTTCAAAAGGGCCTGACAAATAAAAGTACAAATAATTAATATTGGTCTGTAATTAATTATAACGAATATCTGTAAAGTTTTGAAATGGAATAGGACGACTTTTATTGTGATTTTTTGTTTCTATTTTGACTGATATACAGGACACTGACCGAGGCCAGATATGCTGATTTATCTGGATATATATTTCTCGGTTCTAATTACAGGTCTTTGTCATAAAGTATGGATACCTACAGACTTTTCCGAGTTTCGAAAACTCGTTTTCCCCTCGGTGCTGTTGCTTGAAATCAGTAGTATTAAGACTAGAAAAAAACATACACAGTAATCAGCCCACTCAAGGCAATGAGTCTAAAATTAACCTCGAAGATTGTCGTAGATTTCAACAATTACGTCATTTTCTCCAAGGGGGGAGGTGTTCTGAGAGAACATATCTGTTTCACATTTTCCTACACTAATTCCAAATTGTCTGCCTAATAACTACTTTTACACAACTTATTCTTTCGTAGAAAAACAGATCAGCAGAGTGTATTATTCGTATCCGAATTTTCAAAAATACTACAAATCTTACGTATGAGCTTTTTTTTTGAAGCGCACACTAAGCTCGGTTTATACAATTACCGAAGATCTCCGTTTGTTTGACCGTTTTTAATCTGAACACTTTAATTTGAATCCCGCCTATCAACATGATATCATCAAACAGTGTCAGTAATCGTGATTTTTGTACTGAATTACTGTGTTTAATCTGTTCCACACTTCATGTGTCCACCGATTCTGATAAAAATTCGATCGGAGAACGAAACATTCAATGAACTTACAACTACCAACTAGATCAAACCACCGAAACAACAGCAAAGAGCCAAGAGGCCAGTTTATAAATCTTTCACCATATTCAGGGTTGTCAGTTGTTGAAGTTAAAAACGAACTCCGTTAGTTAGCATAAGCAATCATAAAAATTAGCGGGGGTCCACGGTATAGATTTTTCCTCTTAATCATTTAAATCAGTGATGGCCAAACAACGGCCCGCGGGCCGCATGCGGCCCTTCAAGATATTTTGTGCGGCCCGCGGACTGATTTGAGAGATGGTGGACTTATGAGTGACTTTTTTGATGATACAGGAGTCACTCAAATCAGTCGTAATCAGGGACCGAAACGGTTACACTTTTTCTATTACATTTACCAGCATGCAATGCCATGTCAGACTCTTAACCAATACCATCGCTCTGTACTGTTTATGTACCGGCAGTGCCTATCTTATAAGTGTCGAGACTATGAGACTATGATCAGAATATGTAAATGATAATAAGCAAACATTTTCATACGTTAGCCGACCATTCACGCAAAATGTCGTGTAGAAATGACATGCATTAGCCGCTTTATGCTTACAGTTATAGTTGAAATAGTATAGAGAAGTAATTGAGAATAAGATGTATTGGGAACCTTCTTATGTAAAACCGTGTTGTTTGGGGGAAAGCTGTATGTTTGGCTTACGGACGCAAAGCAGCAAAAGAGAATACAAAAAAGTGTCTCCAAAACTGGTGACACTTTTTCCCGCATATCGAAGACTGTCTGACATGTAGAACAAAAGATGTTTTCAGTGTTCGTGCATTTCTTTCCGGTGCTTGTGTACTAGTAACATGTCGCAAGACTGGTAGCAAGATAAAATGGTAAAAGTCTTCAAATTTTTATCACCAACCAGTACATTTAACGTCCCTGGTCGTAATGCCTCGTGCATTTTGTAGTTTCGAATGCTTTCCGGTTTGAATCTTGGGGTAATTCCCAAAAAATGGTTTTTATTGCCGCATATTTTGCAGTTTGTTATGCGCAGGAATGGCCAGAGGAATTTGCGGCCCATGACATCATGAGGCGATCTCGTTTGACCCACGCCATGCCTATGCCTGGGCACCACTGATTTAAATGATTATTTACTTACACAAGTTACTTGAGAAATAAGCTTGTCTGAACCGTCATAGCTTCCGTTTTCTATTGTCAACAACCTGTAATCATTGTAAATTAGTATAGGCTCTCAAAAGTGATCGCCCGACTTGTGGTTATCACACGTGAATCTAAATTGTGAAAGCGCAGATTCCAATTTTTTTTTGGTAAAAAGAAGTGAACTACGAACTTCTAAGTGTTTCTTCAAAAACCCTTCCCATGTCCAATTTTCCACTTTTTTGCACGTCTTGTCTCACTCTAGAGATACTATAAACACTTATATTTCATTACCTTCTTCTAGCATTTCCATCGCATCTTTGATAGACTGTCGTTATAAAAAATATAAATAAATATCTAACTTCGATTGATTGATAAGTCAACACGAAAACATGAGGTTGATCTGTAGAGCCTAAGGTTCATTCATTCAACGTGGCGACTTTTCGAATGAAACAATATTATAAACAGACAAAAGGGGCACCCATGGGGAACCTCCTTTCACTTTTTCTATGTGAACTCTTCATGCCAAAATGACTTCTTTCCATTAGGTACATGATCCATCGAATGAAATCGTTGCAATTCAGTGGGGAAACGAAATGAATTGGAAGGGATTATATTTTTGAAAGTGCCAAACTAGATGACTACAACAGAAATATAATGCAAGCCATTATTAGTAGGACAAGTAGGATCCAGTGTAGGAAACCCATTGCTCCAACAACAGAAGTCCTGACAAGAGTAGCTGTTGAATACGATGTGGTGTTACCACACGAGCTTCGTCCAAAATTAAAAAGATTTGGTCCAAAAAATGACTCTTCTTGTCTACGGGGTTGGCATTCATCGTGGAGCCAGTCGCTACCTTGACTCTACTGAATGAACCCAATGGCACCTTCCACTGCACGCCTCAGCCGTCCTCGAGAGTGCTACCTCAATGCTTCGCACATACTCAGTAGCAAATTCCGGTGGCTTGTTCGTCGTTCGAGATTATATCGTGGCGGACGACGGTGCCGCTTTGGTAGATGGTCCGTATTTATCTAGTCCGTCAGCATTAATATAATTTGCTTCTTGTACTAGGATGCTTGTGGATGACTCGTAAGGCCTGCACCAACCCCCTGTATCGCCGGAGGACCATCGTCACAGTACTATTTTGCGTGCCACACTGGCACGAGGACAATGATTCCCCCTTCTCTGTTAGCATACGGCCTTGGTTGTCCGTATCCCGGCTGGTACCACGAGGATGTAGAGATAGGGGTTGCTGGATGAGAGGCTGAAAACCATTAGGGGGTTTATTTTATGCCTACAGGTGTGCAAGACACCGAAGGTATGCATTATCCAGCCGTTTACCAGCCTGGGGTGATGATGACTAGTCTCCACGAAGCGCGGTTTCCCTCATCTCTTCGCCTGTTGGGACGACAAAGAGGTACGCATCCAAGGGAGACCCATTCGGAGCTAGCTCGACGACTGGGCACACCCGAGGAAGGTAAAACGCCTCCGCCCTACGCGCTGCCGGTGGTCTCCCATTGGAGCGGCAGGCCCTCTGCGAAGCCTTGGCAGAAGGATAGGGGCCTGGGGCCATACCGTCCGAATACACGAACACGCAACGCGTGCCGGACTCACGCAGGTAACTGCGGGCCACGTCAGGGGCACTTCCCGGGGCCCCAGAACGGATTAGGTAGCGTATGCCATTGGTGTATCTGCGGGTGGCTACCCTGGCCGGTAGGATCCATTCATCGAGAACCTTCACCCCAACGCGGCGGCCCGAAGGCTGCGGCGACCGACTCGATAACGAATTGAAGATCATACCTTCGTTAGCAACTACGCTAATTCCTAAGGGCTTAACTGCAGCCCAAACTACTCCGTTCACAAATGACATGTTTTCACCCATCCAGTAATTCAGTCATTGACACGGATTCACATCTTAACTTATGGGTTGCTGAATTCTTGGCCCAATATTTTGCCTAAAATTACAATTGTAAAATTGTCAGCAAGCTATTCGTAGGACACTTATTTTACAACAGTCATCAGTTTCAACAGTTTCAAGCTGTGGTTATGAAAATAATTCCATTTGAAAAGATATTAATCGTCTTTCACATCATATTTTCCAGCTGCAACACCCGTAACACATATGAAAACGATTCTCGTTGAGCAACAGTCGCCAAGCAAACTACACCGAGTGAATCGTGCGTGGACTGCGTATCATCATCCGTTCAACGGACATTATAATTATCTACAAGGCCAAATCGCTGTCCAACCGAAAATATAGGCCAATCGCTGCGGGCGGCAAGCATGAATCTGAAATGGCCTTGGACCGCTTTTTTACGGCCGGTGTCTCACACAATTCACCTGGCACGTGAATACTCGGTGAGATTATGACGCATTTGCTTTTCTCTATCACAATGCGCCGCGGCTGATAACACGTTATCGTGGCTGGCTGGTTGCTGAGTGGCTGCAAAGCGCCACCTTTAGCGCCATTAGCATCCTCTAGGCAACACCAAAGTCACGCCGTTGCAGCTCGTATTAGTTGGAATTGTTCAATCGCGTGCTGTTGCGCCATCGCGCGCAATTGTTGTTTGCTATGCGGGGCGATGATTACTGCAGGCGCACGAGTGTGGATTGTTGAAATAGAGCGCCATTATTATCGGTGTCGGCATTCGTATCCGTTCCAGATGGGGTAGTAACAGTATACGAAAAAGCGCTTGAATTTCGAAATCGTCCAGAAGCGGGTTGTCAATTTTTGCCTAACAGTTTTATCTAATTCACGTTCAAAGCGAACGAACTTTCATCTACTAAGCTTGACTTTAAATATGATGTTAAAAGGATCTTTAACAATTATAGCCAAATAAATTTAGATTTCGATCAGAAGGTGGCAGATATTATATTAACAAAGTTGAATAAAGCATAAATTTAGATCACGCATGCACCGGACAGTCTGCCATAAGTCTGTCTCCAACTGAACTTGCAGAACAAACTGCTAATTGATTGATTGCACAGCGAACACTGTTAACTGGCAACAGCTCGCAGCAATCTTATCAGCGACTAAAAATTCCACGACGCATTCCCAGAGCACGTCATTCAGAATGATTAGCGCATTTTCGATTTTTTTTCTGTGAACTGATAACCGGCAAGGCAACCAACCTAAAGCCGACAGTTACAGGCCGCCACCGTAAAAGAAACACCGCAACGATGTGTTCCGATTTCTACAGCACCGACCGAAACTAGGTCTGTGTCAGAGCGGATTTATATTTAGGAAACCCCCCGAAAAAAGCGAGTAAAGACTTAGCTTATGCCAGTGTTTGTTCATGCGTGCATGAGCGAAACTGGAGCAACAGATTGAACACAGCAGCGTGCATAACAAACAACGGTTTGCATTTAATGTTCAGCTAGGAAATTATTACCTACCATTTGGCTATCACATTTCCGTGGATTCCCGAACCGAACCTAGCACATGCAGGTTTTGAATCATACAGCTTTAATTTTTAGTCTGTTCGGATCGGACACACCTCCTAGTTTAACCCTAGAGCGGTCGCGCTAGTGTACTGAGTACACGCGTTTTCAAAAAACGCGAAAAAATAATCGAAATTTGAATCAAATTACACCAGGTTTTGGTTGTATTCGAAGATCTACTCTTCCTCTTTCTAATGATGCCAAAATATAGCAAAAAGAAATAAAAAAAGTGGTCGAAAGGTGCTTGTGAAAATGGTGTGTCTGCGCGCGTGTACTCAGTACACCAGCGCGACCACTAACGTAACTTTTTTGAAATGAAAAAAGTTACACAGGCGGTCGCGTCGTGTACTGAGCACACGGCGGGCAATAGCTCAAGTTTGTGAAGAGATAGAAGGTTGCGACTTTCGACAAAATTGCTTATCTAGTTGAGACACATCCGGTGATATACAACAAAGTTCGGAACTGATTTGCTAGATGGCGCTAATAATGAAGAAATTAAATTCATTTTGGAATATTTTAGAACCGTAATGAGCTAGAAGGTTGCTATTTACTACAAAGTTGTTTGTAAAGCCAAGACGCATTTGGTAACGAACTCTGAAGTTTGGAACTAGTCCGCTAGATGGAGTATACGGTGAAATTTAATTCATTTGGCGATATTTCCGAACCATGACGAGATAGAAGGTTGATGTTTGCGACAAAGTTGTTTATCAGGTCAAGATACTTCCGATGATGGTAAATTAAATTCGGAATTAAGTCAGTAGTAGGTGGAGATGATGAGAAAATCAAATTATTTTCGGAATATTGCGGAACCATGATGACATAGAACACTGCTGTTCGCTACAAAGTGGTTTCTGTAGTCAAAACACGTTAGATAACGCATCGTTGTCCTTTTTATCATTGACTGCGTTGTCAATTCCAGCCAATCAACAGCTATTTTTATAGTTTCCTGACAGAAGCAATTGATACGTATTGCTTCAACTTTTATCAAAAGACAAGATGAAGAGCACAGACTGATCAACATGCTTTTGACGAAGCAATTTCGTCGTCTACATCGTCTATATAGAAATATCACCAGGAAAAGATTCCTGGAAACCTGTGCTGCGTTTCCATCACATTCTTCAAAAATATTTTAGAGTGTTTGAGTCTCTATTCTTCCCAGGGTCGCTGATAGGTTTATTCGAAAATCTGGTAAACACGAATAAATGTCTGGCCAAAATCTGGCGATCAATTTGACCGATGGGGAGGACTTTTTCGGGAAACGTCTTGCCAGTTTTGTTCAACGTAGATATAAAATGTTGTCTGAAATTAGGAGTGATGACTCCTTTGCAGAACGGAGAAACAGAAATCTGGCAAAAATCTGGGACATTACCAAATATCTGGAAGATTTTGAACTTTGGCTGGCATGCAATAAAAAAATCTGGTAAAATCTAGATTTATTAGCAAAGCAAAACCATGCATGGGTATAAACGTCCTTCAGAACTTGACCCTTCTTTATCGAAAGACTTCGCTGCCGGTTATTAGAGTACAGGAAAATCACTGGGCTAGTGCAAAGATCCTATTAACTCTGTAGCGGCACCACCCAGTCGAGACTCGAACATACGACGACTGGCTTGTTGGGCCAGCATCGTAGCCCGGAGCAAACTTGACGGGCTTAATGGCAACGTTGATGCTTGCAATTTATTAACGTGATGCTTGCAATTTATTAACGTGGGCGTGATGATTGGACCAAAGCTATTTGTTTTGCTAACGTGACAACACGACTGAAGTGCACTCTCTTGATACTCATTTGTATACATCTTACTTTTTTCATTGGGCTCCAGTTCTTTACTCTTTCCTTGTATTACGTGTGTGTTATTTCGTGTATGATATAAGTGACCGTAATAAGAATATTACGGGATTGTTTCCTAATGCACATTTTTCATTCTTATTATCATAGCAGGAAATGAAACAAACAAATACTCGTTTTGTATTGTTTTATGGTAAGTGTCAACATAACATAATGGTAAGTGTCTAACATTCTAATGTTTAAAGCATTACCTCAACATACCATAGCAAACTTCCCTAATAACATACTCATTATAAAACTGTACAACTAATTGTTATACAACTAATGTGAGTCATTAATAAATTGATATAAATAAAAGTATCGTAAGTGTGCTACTTGGGTAAGTTGAATAAGTATCATGTATCTCTAGGTGAGATATGTGCATTATTCAGTTTGTCAACATTGTCGATGATACACAAACTCTGTTTTGGGAAAATCGCCAAAAGAATACTATTTGCAAACATTTTGGTGTTCTCTTCCAGACCAGATAAGCCATTTTACCGTTTATTCGACATAAGCTGAGATATCGCAAATAGAAATATGATTTTACCAACTGCGACATCTAACGGGACAGTTCCGAATTTGACCGATCATTTTCAAATTCGTCTTGTCTAGACACACAACTTTGTCAAAAACCGCAACCTTCTATCGTATCATGGTTATGAGATATCATCATAAGATTATAGTTTGACCACGTGCGCCACCTAGTGAGACAGTTTCAAACGTTGTTATGCATTACCAAATGTGTCTTGTTCGAACAAATAACTTTGTAGAACACAATAACATTCTATCTCGTCACGACTCTGAGATATTCCAAAAAAATCAATATGCTCGTTATAAGCACCATCTATCGTATCAGTTCCGAATTTTATTGTCCACAGTCAGACTGATCTCGTCCAGATAAACAACTTTGCCAAAGACAGCAACCTTCTATCTCTTCTCAGTCCTGAGATATTAGAGAATCTAGCATCGAGATTCTAGAATCATTTGTTTTGGTCGCCATTTGCGCCATCTAGCGGATCAGTTTTCAAACTTTATTGTTCGTTTCCAGATGCGTCTTGAATAGATAAACAACTTTGTCGAAAACCGCAACCTTCTATCTCATGTCAGTCCTGAGATATAGGCAGTATTATTCGCCGTGTACTCAGTACACGACGCGACCGCTTACGTAACTTTTTTTAACGCGACCGCTCTAGGGTTAATTATCGAACTTGTTTCAATTTTTAAATTTCATGTGAACAGTTTAAGTATATCTGATAGTCTATCGGCTGTAGCAAACCGGAGTTCTTAAGTAATCGTTTATCAGGAAAACAGCATTCGTAAGCTATTTTAGCCTAGCGATTGAATTAACAACGAAACTGATAAAATTTAATCGTACTAGAAAATATACGAAAAACAAAACTTTCTCTTAGAGAAACGCAATGTAAATTTCATTCTAGAAACTTTATTTCCAAAAATTGCACTTGTAACCGCAGTTCTCTCCTCTAGAGATATGCACACGAAACTTGTAACAAAGTTACTTTTGATTCCCGCGTACAAACCAACTGTTGCTACTAAAATTGTTCTTAATGCCTCCGCCCTTGTTGTCCGTGATGCAATCCGACCGACCAATTCTAGCGTTTGCCATAAAAATCCGACGACTCGCTCACTCATTGGTGGATGGTAGCAGCAGCCCACTATTTTCAACGTTAAAGCGACAAAGTAGTTGTTAGTTGCCTGTACACTAGAGCTACTACTGACTGACGCACCCGCGCACACATTCTACCCAATTCCGAGACAGGTGTTCCCTAGCGGTGGTGGGTTGCAAACCCATAACAGCGCTACCAAACCATATTTTTTTATATATATAGTTGCACTTTATTGGCCCACCATTTCGACGCAAATAACATTGGGTCGGGTGTAGTTTGCAGTGTTCCAGTAAAAGTGCAACTTTGTCAAGGCAGTAAACACACTGATGCTGTGATTTGCACGGGGATTAGCAGCAAAGCTGCTGCACAAACGCTGTAGGAATAGGAACCCATTCACTCGGTTGCAAATGTCTTTTTTTTCTGCGGTTTGAAGCACGATTGGGAACGACGAAAGCCCAGTAGCTACCTTTCTTCTTTGAACGCAGCTAATATCAAGCAATACCTTTCAAGACTAATTGATAATAATTTCACGACATTCCAGACAAACCTTGTCAATCAGGCTCTACTCACACCATGTGATGCAAAATAATGATGTTCAAAATCATTTGAAGTATTTTAATAAAAATAATCTACAGGGATACCTCGATATAAGACAATTTATCATTTCAAAAAGTCGTCAAAAGTGCAATATGCACGGTGAATGACCAATGGTTAAAACCACATAAAGGGGATATAAACGATTAAAAATTTAAAAAAAAATCATTATCTTTTTATTTCAGATTTTGATCCTGCAGTCTTTTCCGCTTATTTTGATACTAATTTTTAATTATCCGATCACGGAAAGTGGCCGAAAAATGATCATACACATAAGCGTTCCAGTGCGGCGTGGAACAACCTCGACGCAATAAAACGCCGCACCTGAAAAACCACTATTTTTAAACTTTATGTACCTTTTTCTCAGAAACTACACAACGTATTGGAACAAACCTTTTTTTGTTGGTAGGAGCTTGGCAAAGACTTTTGTATCTTTTGAGCTTTGTAAACTAAATACAGCTGAAGAAAAACGAAAAAGAAGAAGAAAAGATGGCTGAAAAAATCAAAGTTGGTCTTCTTTTTCTTTTTTCCCTTCAGTATGCCCATTTTGCGATGTAAACAGACACTGATGAAGCCAAAGCCGAAATGTACGTAGTGAAATTTAATTGGAAAGCTTTCTTTTTTATTTAATTTCAGGTTTCGTATTCTAGACGCTCCAAAAACTTCAGTATTTTGAGCTGCCTGTTATTGGTTGAGCTATTATTTTTTACAGGAAGAGGCACAATTTGTGTCTATAAATAACCCAACCCACCAGATGGTGGAATTTGAAGATACGTCACGCGCCTAATAAGGGGGTTGTGCAGTCTCCTTTTGTCCAGCGCATCTATGGTTCAAAGCTACATTAGTACCAGCGAGCCACATGCCCTGGCGGGTGTTGTGGGCTCGAATCCGATTATAATCTCAGATGATAGCTTGGTTCGACCCATGCACCTTCCAGCATTAGACCAAAGGTAGGAGTCACAACGACTACTTGTTAAGCGTAGCCGCTAATAACCCCCCCCCCCCCCCCCCCCCTTCACGTCTTTCCACTCTTTCTCCTTCACTCTACAATTTCATTACTTCCTTCAACCGTCCCTTCGTCAATTTTCTAGTACAGATAAAATGAACTCAACATTGCCAACCTGAAACCATCGATTCCTGCGAATCACTTGCATTCATGTTCGTGTTGCTCTCTACATTCATTCATACTCGACAATGAATGAATTCAAATGTGAATCGTTCCTTCATTTTAAACTGCCCACAATGGCAAACGATATTACAAAAAACGTAAACATTGCTCCGCAGTTTTAATTAATTTCCTTCAGCCAGGCTTTGGTTGATTTTAAAAAGTAAGCAGTTTAAAAAAACTAAACTTTGAAATCTAACATATCAGTCGAGAGCAAGAAAATTGACTGACTACAGCGCTGCAATCCATGAATTGTTTAGGATGGTAGAAGGGATACTAAGAAAGACAAACACTGTCAGCAGTTCAGTAGTCATATCCATGGGCCGACAGATATAAGAATACACCTTCATGGAGGACTGTTGATCTCTTCGAGCACAGATTGTACCTCGAGGCTAACCGAGTGGTTAATTGTTGACCACCACATCCATGAAAAATTCATTCAACAACAACATGCATACAAGTGGATGTCAATAACCACTTTGTTGGGGAATGATGAATAGACTGCCCTTTCACGAAAGGAATCTTGCATAGGAACTTTCTTGTATTTTGGAGGCGCATTTGATAACGTTTCTTTTGCCTCCATTTTGGACGCTATTCATTTAACAAGGCCTGTTATATTGACATGTCTTCAATAATTGTAAATTGGGTAGAACATATGCTTAGAAACCGATTACTTCTTAGTCATTATAGAAAAATGCATTTGAAAGGGAAGTGTTTGTGGATTTTACAGTACCTTACGGTGGATGGCCTATTATAGAAACTTCATAGTCCGGGTTATCCGTCTTAATTTGATTTTTACTTCATTTGAATTCATACAACAGGCGTTACGTGTTATGGAAACATGGTGCTGATCTCTCGGTAAATACCAATGCAGCTTACGCTCTGTGCTCTCATGATTAAAATGCCTACATAATGTCTGCTGAAATGAACAAGTGACACAATGTCTTGATGAAGTGCAGTACCTTGCCATGATTTACCTTGACTGGTCAACAAATGTTGATTTCCTAATAAGGAGGACGAGCGAATGGTAATTCTTGGGGTCTTAAATCTAAATATATTTACTTTGTTTGGACAACTCAGTAGCACACCTTCAATGCATTGAGTTGTAGCAACTTATTTGTGACTAATTCTGGTCATTAATAGGTCGCAGTAATCAAAAGTGATAAAGTGTCATACCTCTTGACAGAAGCAGGAAGTTTTGGCTGTACTGACAGTTGAACTATTAATGGCAATATGTATCAGGAGCATTCAACACAACTCCAGCTACCCCCAGCGCCGTTTTAATAGTATACCTCTACACAAACCTTCCAGATGACGCCGAGATACGACGCTGGTCGTAGCCAGTTAGCATCTCAGCTGAGAGAGGCTGTTAAAGTTGATAAAATCCTAACACTAGCCTCGTAATTATCCTGTACTCTAATAGCTAACTGCAAAGTCTGATGATGAAAAACAGAAGTTCCAATATCGAAAACCGAATTTAACACCCAGGCTTTGCTTTCACCTCTACACAAATACCTCCAACAAGAGGTGCGTTTCGAGTACATGTGACAGGCGTTTGGCAGACTAGTAGATGACTTCATTGGCCATACTTGATTGTAGTCCCAAACAGTTACACTTGTCAAGTTTTCATAGCGATATAACGCTCATTAATACTTGGTCGGTGTTAAATCAGACCGGACAAAAACGCAACATTTAAAAAAATAAGTTAATGACAGCAAACGATTAAGAATTTCGTAAGCTACATTTTACTCTAATCAGATCATACAAATGTTGCAAACATCCAGAGATATGAAATGATTTCGAACGATCGATAGCTTTAAACTACACAGCAGCAGCACACTTTGACTTCGTTTTTCTCGAAATCAGATTTTTGTCACTTGGTTCGGTCTGACTTAACACCGACCACTTTTCCCTGTTACACTTTCTCAAATAGTTTAGCAAAGAAAATTTCTGACGGTTCCTTGCATGAAAGTCAAGACGGTGCTGGTGTTCACTGACGTGAACTGAAATTACTGGAACTCTATTAGCTGGGTAGTTACTACGCCATTTTCTAAACTGAACTCAATTATAACAATTAGAACTAAACATTCTGAATGCCATTCATCTGGTTTGGGTGAGTTCCTGGAAATTCTGGTTTAACTGGAAATGAACAGGCTTACGAACTTACAAGTTTTGGGACATTTGCATTCAAAACTTTATGAACATTTTCATATGAACATAAGGGTCATTGGAAAAGTTCCAAACTAATGGGTTTGTTGCGAACCCTGGATTACGACAATTACTCGATTATATGTATGTAAATTGAGTCGTTTAATATTTCTTATCCATCGCTTTTTATTCCCTCTATTTTTCCTCCCGTCCTCATCAGATAAATAATAACACGGTCATGACAGATAAGGCTCAAATCTTCCACACAACTTCGAGAAACATGCCGATCGAGCCACAAATGATCATATCAAACAGTTTCAATCGAAAGTGTGAAGGATGCATTCGGCGGCACACATTAAATCTGCCACTACAATATATGACACACTTACCTACAGCCACTTACCAAACCTACCGATATTCGGAGTCGTTTGTTTAATAAGAAATCGGTCATTTAAGCGCATATTACCATATTGGGATCGAAATATTGGCATTATTCCGTAGATCGAGGAGCTCCACAAGGTTATAAAAGCTGCATTGAAGAGCACTGATGCTCGTGAATTCGAATCTTAATAGAATAATAATCCTTCGAAGTCAAGTGACTGATCAGTGACTAGCATGGCTTAATTCTCGTATTCCACATTATCCGTCCTTCGTGCTATAGCCTACATTACCTCAATAAAACCTCTTAATAACACAAAAATTTTCCTCTTATAGTTGTTGCTCTTCATGTTCCTTGACATGAGGGAATCAGAATACGATCGTTGATCAAGAGTGGTGGTCCCTTGCATGGAGAAAAACTCCACATAAAGAAAAAGGGTTTTACTTGTTTTAAATTATGTAAGTTGCTGGAACGTTAACAGATGTACAAATGGTTGAGTGACACGAGGGGGATATATAAAGAACGGAGATGGGGTGGTCAATCATTAGGGGGAGGTTCAAATAAGCAAAAAAGGCTGTCACTCTATAGGGATTTCCGAAAAGAAGGCGGAATTCCAAGTGGCTTGGGAACAACAGGGGGATAACAGACGAGAGGAGTAGAGACATTCAAATGAAGAAAAGGGATTTTGTGTCTTGCATTGTGAGAATTTCCGTTACAATAATAGATGTACAAGTGGGTGAGAGACAAAGGGACCTTGAGTAAGATCAGGCACTCAGCTAGATAGTCATACCTCCGAAACCAAGAAGCGCAGAGAAAATATTATTTTATGAAAATGGAAATAAATTTTCTGATCTATCCAGAATGTATATTATCTGGGAAAACATTTTCATTTAATTTTCCACGATGGCGTAAAACTCCAAATAAAAGTATAAAAACTAAATTTTTAAACATGGTTTCTTCACTAATTCGTTAACATTCAGTGAAAAAAATTTCACGAGATGTGGATAATAATTGGTGGTGGAGTGAAGCTAAATTTTCAACTAACCATGTAATATGTTACCAGGTTTATTTTTACATTACAACCAGTCAATTTTCCATAAAACCCAAAAAAATACTTACATTTCTGTTTCGCCTTGTCCGTCAGCATCTTACTGCTTGCTACGATATCCGATTCAATCCAGTGATTTACTTGTTGCTGCTGCTGCTGCTGCTGCAGATGATGATGATAAGATTGATAATTTAACGATGCAGGCGTCTGAAGCTGCTGTTGCTGCTGCTGCTGCTGTTGCTGTTGTATCGGTGGCAATGAGCGCAACTGATGTGAATGATAATGGTGATAAAATGGCTGATGATGAGGATGCTGCTGATGAAGATGAAAATCCAAGTTGTCCTGCGACTGCGATTTCGCCACTTTTAGCGACTTAAATCCATTTATGATATTGTCATTGATTAGTGAGTCTAAATCACTGCCGAACAGTAAATCGTCAATGTTGCGATTGACCGCGAGAATTCGATTGCCGCTACCGTTGCTAGATCCGGTGCGGCTGGAGCCGCTACCACTGCTACCACTTCCGTTACCGTTTCCTCCGCCTCCACCACCCCCCGTGAGTATAAAACCACTCAAGCTATCCTGGCTGTCGCTAACCGCTAGCGACGCTCCGGTTGCTGATGTGATCCCACCCGCTACTATCCCAACTCCGAGGTGGCTTCCCAATCCTGCTGCTACTGCTCCTCCTACCCCTGTGGCGGCCAAACCACTGCTACTGCTACTACTGCTACTGTTTCCAGTACTGTTATTGTTACCACCAGACCCCCCACCACTGTTGCTGAGTGTTGCGGCCAGATGAGGGGGGACTATCATGCCCCCGGTAAATACATTCACCCGCGCGTTCAATATGATCGGTTGCAACTAGTTAAGGCTAACCGGTATAAGCTCTTCCTAGCCCACTCTGGTGCTGTTTTAAATTCGTCACGCCAAACAACCAACCAACTTGTGAATTTAATTGCTCAGCCCAGACTAACAATTGTGTAATATATTTACAATTACTATCACTTTTCACTCCAGCACTAAATGCACCATTCGATTGAATGCTCACTTTGGATTTTCACACTTTTAAAACTTGCTCATTTACCACCGCACCGACCTCTTGTTGTCGCTGCTGACGCTAAACAATATACTATGCTGCCTGAATTGCACATACAATAGCACATTTGCATCGGCTTCTAGCGGAACAAGCACTGAACAACAATCACTGAGCTTGGCGTCGTAGTTGTCGGCTAGTAGAACACATTTGAAAGATTTCCACCCACAATGAATTTTCTTCTTCTATCTTCACCCCAACAACCGTGACACTCGCGCGCTTACATATACACTCGAGACGCTTTTCCGTCTCGTTTAAGGTGTGGAAATCTCCGAACCTCTTGAATGACAAAGAAAATCTTCACGATTAGTCACGCAAACTATTTTCTGGCTGTAAACGTTGATTCTCTTTCTTCAATTCGAGAACAACTTGTCTTACGCTGCAACAACAGAGCGCCCTCAGCATGTGCTGTTGTTTCCTGTTCTGCTGCTGGCACCGATCTGCGGCGAGTTTCACAAACAATTCCGCATTTCCGTTCAAATCAACTGACTGACTGACTACCAAGCGGAATATCTCCGGCTGAGCGTTTTGTTGCTGTGTATTATTTTATTTTTGTTATTGCATTTATTTGCGCAGGGATCACCATTACTGGTTTGCCGCGCTTATCCGCGCTGGTAGTACCGCACTGCAACCTAGAATGATCCTGTACCGGGAGCCGCTTGGTCAATAGGTCTGCAAAACACAAACAAAATAGAAACAAGATTATTAAACGGCACTTCACATTAGACAAAGGAAGAATCAAATTTCTACCGATTTATACGCAATAGAGATGGTTATCTTTCGGAAAACACTTCCACCGTACACTGCAATCTGATACCTAGTAATAATAATTTCCAATAATATTTGTCTTGCATGTAACTCGCTTATCAATACATGCAACTAGCTGAAAAGACAAGAAGCCCTTTCTCCACGCATCACCCGCGCTGCAAGTCGCACACTGTAGCAAAGTTCAGCGAGTGTGATTGGAACGTCGCAATTTCTAAATTGCATTATCATCAATTACATCAAAAGCGCGCGCACAGCGTCAGCAACCATGTCGTCCGTTTGACGCAACACTAATAAAAGGGCAAAAGCAACGACGCCATCATACCTACATGCAAGTAGTAAACAGATGGAGAAAACACCCTATCAGACCGCTGGCTGGCTGGTCGGCTGATGAAAATAAGCAGAAGCGCTAAATGCGCTGGACGGCGAGTGTGCAGTCTGATGCACCGAACAGATCGTCTGGTGGGTGGGGGTGGGGGAACACTTACAAGTTGCACCAAGTGTCTTATTAATCAAGCAAACAAAAACTGGAATAATCCATCGATATTTTTATCTGTTGGCCTCCAATATTGCGCTTTAAGAAATTCATCGTTATATAAACGATGAGTGTTTATTCAGTTGTCCAAAGCGGGAAATGCAAACTGCAGATACTGATAATGATAATTGAGTTAAAATTTCGTTACTTACTATTAAAAAGTAACAATAAAAAATTTGCTCTTTGACTTAAACACAAACAGCTCCAGTCACATGTGAGCTGTAACACTTCAATGAGACATTTATCGCATTCGGAAGTACCAGCTGACCGTCAAAACAACAAAGATAATTTGTTTACATTTTATGCGTTTGATTTTTTTTCCATGACGGAAAATTACCAGAACACATTGTTTCGAATGATTCAAACGTTGCAACCGCGGAGGAATAAAAAGTATCAAGTGAAAAAAAATTGAAGACGAGAAATTGCCTCCAACCTCGGAGAAAACTTGCGCCAAACGTAAGAGTAAGATAAGCTTGCGGAAGCAGTCTTACAACGCAGGTAGGGAAATGGGTATCCACCCGAACTAAAATCAGGAGATGTCGAAAAGCGGTTTAGCCTCTCTCTAAAATGCACCTCGAACGCTATAAAATAGTCGTTGGTGGGGGCAAAACTATTATAAGGAAAACTGTATCGACAACAGCTGCTTCGTTTAATGCGAGTATTGAAATAGAAAAACCGTAACTAGATAGACTATAATTTTTGACAATAATGATGCTCGGCCACAAGTTCCTATATTGGTTAAAAATACTTGGAGAAAAATGACAGTAACAGAGAAGTTTTAACCCACCCGCTATATTCGCCAGACTTGAAACCATTCGACTACCATTTACTCTGACGAAGCAAAAACCCCCAAATACGCAACTTCTGAGCAAAGTAATTTTTTTGTTCTTTTCTTGACCTGGAAGGACGAAACCGTAATTTTGCTATCCGTAACCGTAAATTTCCGCGAATAAATTTGTGGGAACTTATCAGGCCGCCTTCGTCGAAGGTCGGTCTACAACGGATCAAATATTTACACTGCGGCAAATCCTCCAAAAGGGACGTGAATACAGAGTTCCCACACATCATTTATTCGTCGACTTCAAAGCCGCATATGATACCATCGACCGGAAAGAGCTATGGAAAATCATCGAAAACAGCTTCGCCAGGAAGCTCATCAAACTGATTAAATCTACGATGGATGGTACACACTGCTGTGTTCGGATTTCGGGTGGATTGTCAAGTTCATTCGAATCACACAGAGGGCTTCGTCTAGGTGATGGTCTTTCCTGCCTGCTGTTCAACATAGCGCTACAAGGTGTTATGAACCGAGCCGATATCAACACGCGGGGCACGATATTCAACAAATCTAGTCAATTCGTCTGCTTTGCCGATGACATGGATATTATCGGCAGAACATCCGTGGCGATGGCTGAACAGCACACCAGACTATAGCGCGAAGCAGAAAAGATTGGGTTAAGGTGAAATTAGTCGTCATCGATTCTGCCAATTTCAAAAGCAGTTTTTTTGTTTGAAACAAAAATTCTGTTCATGAAAATATATTTGAAGTGTTCAGATTCGCAAGAAGAATGCAGTATTTACAATTTTACGAACAAAACTCCGCTTTTGGGCTCGGAGTTTTCGAACGACGAGTGCTAAGAGTGTTCGTCTCAAATCCGGTAGGAACAAGACGACCAGGAGCGCAGCGAGCAAGATGGTTAGACCAGGTGGAGCGAGATCTGGCGGAGAGTACTCGGTGTCCGAGGAATTAGAGAACGGTCGCCCTCAACCGAGTTACATCGAGAAATTTTGTTCAACAGGCTTTGTCTTAGGATGGCAAGCCACCTAAGTAAGTAAGTAAGTAAGTAAGTAAGTAAGTAAGTAAATAACCGTAAATTTCCAGTCGAAAAAATGTGTAGCGAAGTGGTCTAACAAACCAGCGGTCACAATTACTAATGTCGGTTGAAAGCAACTGTTAGAGCGAACATGATCGAGGCACTAGCCCGGCAATTGTCCTGTTCTCTAACAACTGACTACGAACTCTGTCGAATAAAACCAAAACATCAGATTTCGAAAACGCAATGCAGCACCTATGAGCGACGATTACGAGACAAAACCGAAAAAAATTCGAAATTAGTCTGATTTTTGAAAGATATTTCAAACACTACATTCGCTTAGTCAAGGACCGAAAACCGTTAAGGTAAAGTGATTTTTTCGTAAACTACTTATCAATTGCGCTCGTTTTTTCCTTGGAATCTTTAAAAGTGATCCACCAAACAATCTACAAAAGATTCACATTGCACTAATCTTATTCCAATTAGCATCACTTTCTCTTAAGGTGACACCATTTTCGTTTACTATATTTCCAAATAACAGTAGAAGTTTTATTATACACTTATAACAGTTCTAGTAACCAAAACTGACCATAAACCCCCAACAAGAGTACAATAAACCTCAAATTATTAATTGTATTGTGATCACTATGAAAACACCTCATTTTCCAACGTTTACAAAGGGCGACAAACGCGTTGACAATAGGACACCGCCGCTAGTTTCTGATAATAAAGAACAGAAGTTTGCGCTAGTGTCTCATCATACGCCATGCGTGAGAGTATGCTTGAAACTATCAATGTTTCTCTGTTCAATACAACAAATGTTGTTACTTTGGTCCGCATATTGTACATTTCGGAAACAGCCCAGTGTTGCGCGACAATAAATTTACTCAACGCAGCACTCTCATGCATCTCAGTTTCATTTGTGTTTATCGCTTATCGCAATATAACATTTGACACCTGAATCAATAAATATTTGGTAAATATTGTTTTTATTTATCGCGTCCATGTTGCGACATTTAATTTTTTGGAATTGAAATGTCGCAAACATATTCACTTCCCGGCTCTCGTCAAATCACTTTTCCGTGCTCACGGAAGAATGGTAGTAAGATGCTATGGAGAGGTATAGGAAAAGTTTGTTTTTAATCAAAATTAGGCAGAAGTCATGAAAATTAAGTATAACAGAGTAACTGTACCACAAATAAAATGTGATTAATGATTGTTTTTCAGGTAGGTAAAGATAGATAAGTGAGAAATTTTGATTTAACTACCACTAGAAAAGCGCCGGTTCGTGTGGTGTCCTATTAACGGAAAATTAAATATTGTTCTCTACATTCATTCATTTTCGACAATAGTAAATGAAATAAAATATGAACCATTCATTCATTATTAACTGCCGATAACGGCAAACAAAATTACAATAGACGTAAACATTGCTCAGAAGCAAGGATGGTTCAATCACTTTGACTCAATTTTGATTCATTTGACAGTACCATCTCAGCTGAGCCAAATTTGGCATAGTGATATATGGGACATTTGTAAAACTAGTTATTATCTACAATTTTGCTAAAAAAGTTTTGCTGTATCTTTTGTAGTTACGGCGCTACTATGCTAGTAACTCTTTAGTGACTAAATGTCATTTAGTTACTATAGACGTACTAGCATTGTAGAAACGTAAATACAAAAGATACAGCAAAACTTTGTTCAGCAAAATTGTAGATAATAACTAGTTCTACGAATGTCCCAAATATTACTTAGTCAAATTTGGCTCAGCTGAGACGGTACTGTCAAATGAATCAAAATTGAGTCAAAATGTTCGAACCATCCTTGCTCCGAAGTTTTAATAATCGCCTAGCTTCGAGATTAAGCCCACGGCTTTGCTGTTTTTTTGCTTCGATGTTTTAATTAATTTCCTTTTGCCAGGTTTTGGTTGATTTTAAAAAGCAGGTAGTTTAAAAAATTAAGCTTTGAGAACTAAAATAACAGTCAAGAGCAAGAAAATTGACTGATCGATTAGTCGAGCGATCATTCAGCACTGCGATTCATGAATGAATTGTATTGAAGGGTAGAAAACTGGGAAAGAAAAATACTGTCAACAGTTCAGTAGTCATGTGCATGGGCTGACAGATAAAAGAATACTATCTGGGGTAAAACTGTATGCTCTGAATACATTTTATATTCGCCTTCTTGCAGCGCTGTCGATTTGTTCGAGCTCTGGCCTCTGCTCTGGACCTCAAGAAAATGTATTGTGTTGTGACACCCTAAGACACCCTTAGAAAAAGGAATCGAATTGGTAAAATGTTTTCAACGTGGAGGAAGGACTGGTAAAAAACAATCTTTGACTTCTGAGAGATAACAAGACAGCAGTACTTTTGTTCTTGATTTTGTTAAATTATTTGCAAATGCACAGGACCAAGTAAGGAAAAAAACATATTTCCGATTTCATTGTTGTTCCAAAGTAGTGTGAAAGTATTAAGTTCAGGAAGCGTATACAGTGAAAACTGCAATCTTCTGTATAATTTGTTACTCTTATTATTTCATTATTGTGCAGATCCAACTCATATTGCGGAAATGAAGTAGGCGATAAATTATTCACGAGATTTCTTACAGGTTGAGATGAACTTATTGCTTTCACTGGTTTCAATCGCGTAGACTACCAAATACTGTACGGAAGCTGGACCGACCAGGGGCTTCTGATGAATTTATCTGCTGGCTTTAGACATATTTGACGAACACGCCCTATCAGTAAAGTTAGACTCTACCGAATCGCTTAGTTTCTGTAACAAGTTCGGTGTTTCACAGGGAATAAATTTAAAACAATTACTCTTCGTGACTCTGACGTTTGTTATGTTATTCCACTGGGATGCAAACTGTTATAGATGGATGATTTGAAAATATTCCTTGTTGTACGATCCGTATAGGTTAGGACTACAAGTATCACAAGATTCGAAGAGTGTAGGGTCGAGCGAGAGAAGCGGCGAAAAACATTCCAACTGATTAGAACTGGGTAGAAACAAAGTTTAGGATAACGAATTCTCCGCACCGGAAAACCAGTAAATACAGACGCGTTTTGTAATTTAAAAAATATCCATCTATTTTCAAAATCACGATAAAAAGCACTACAAGAAACAAGATCTTGTAGTTAAAGTAGTGCATATAGCCTTCAAACCTTCAACCAAGCTTATACTGATAGGTTGAATAAAATATTTATATAAAAAAGCATACTTTGCTAATTTTCTTTGAAACCCTAACACCACAAGAAAAATAAGTAATTTACGAACGCAAAGAAAGAAAACCCAGCCCATTCCCGGGACTTACAGCGCCTCGTCGGAACGGAAGCAAACAGGAGAAATCGCAAGGAATGGCAGCATGCACTCGTCGATCCGACGAATAATGAAGTAAATAAAGGGCAAATGCAAAAACCAACTCGCCGTGGCAACAGCAGGTATCCGAAAGGGGCAACCAACCAAGCAAGCGCCACCTCAGCTCACATTTATATATTGCCAATTTTCTTAGCTCCTTCTTCCTCCCCATATCCGTCTAGACACTACCCTGCGGTGCCTATAAGCGGAAACAAAATCAGCTCAACCGAATCCGCATGGTCGTAGGTCGTCCATTTTCAGCAACGCTTCCATCATCATCATTAACATCATCATCACCGTCATCATTAATTTCATCATTCAAATCACTATCAATGTCTGCTTTACCCTGAGCTGCATTGTCGTCTGCCTTCGGGCTAACAAGATGATTTCGATGACATCAGATCAATACTTCCACGATTCCACCAACGAATCCATAAAAATCCCCCTTCAGGTCAAGACAGGGGGTGGTCCTTTATGAGCTGCGAGTTCCATCAGCTACTAGCTGTCTGTCTGTCATACGCTGCATCCTAACTTCTTTTTGTGTTCCCACCCATCAGATGATGATGATGATGATGATGATGCGATGCCTGCTGTCGCGCTGCCGTCATGTTTGTGTACGTAACGAGTTTAGCATGAAATCAAACCCGCGGTCACTGCTGCAGCGCCCGTGTGCAGGTTGACAAACAAACTGCGGGCTGCGGTAATTAAGTTTTGCATTTTTTTTGACGGGAAATTAGCAGTCATTAACTTTTCGTCCGAGAGCCCAATTTCGGAAGCAGTTTTTGGACCCAAAAGCGAGGTTCTGTTTATAAAAATGTAAATACTGCATTCTTCTTGCCAATCTGAACACAGCGAATATATTTTCTTGAACAGAATTTTTGTTTCAAATAAAAAAACTGCTTTTGGAATTGGTAGAATCGATGACGATTAATTCACCTTAAGCGGCATCTGTTTGCGTACGACGGCCAGTTACTGAAATGTCATCAAGAAACATATAGCAAAATCAGTCGAAAACATACCATACCAAGTTCTCCAGTGCGCAATATTTTCGGCTTTCTTAAAGTCTCGGACAATCTTTAAGATAAACTTTAGCTGCCGAGAAGCCTTAGAAATAATCAACTCTCGGCGCATATTCAATGTTAATTTAGCGTCCAACAAGACACCCAGGTCATTAACTCGATTAAAGTTGCGTAATTTTTTTAAAGCAATGAAAACTAATAACACATTTTACAATGGTCAAAATGGGTGTGTTCTGTCTACACCACTCGACAAATGAATCCAGCGAATCTGGCCATGGAGGGCAATCGTCTTTATGTCCAATCGCAGCGTATAATTTCAGATCGTCAGCTTCCACCAACTTGTTGTCAGATTCGAGCAATAACGCGACATTGTTGAAAAACAACAAAACATAACAAACTGAAAGCAAAGAGTGTGCTTAGTTGGCCTTACGTTTTATGAGAAGGGATGCGTAGCATAATTCCTCCATCTAATTCGGTCCAAGGCAGCTGATCTCCAGTTCCACGGGCGCTGGCCAGACCTCGCTCCATCAGATCTTGCCACCTCGCTCGCTGTTCCCCTCTTCGTCTTGTTCCTACCGAATCCACGTAAAAACCATTTTTGCAAGATAGTTGTCCGGCATTCTAGCAACAAGTCCTGCCCAACGTATCCGTTCAGCAAAGAGTGTATTAATCAAAAATTAAAAAAAAAACTTTCCAATTAAATTCTACTATGTACATTTATTCTTGACAGATACGTATTTCGCCTACTATTTGCAGGCTTCATCAATGACTGTTTTCGAACTTCGAAAACACTGATGGAGCCTGCAAGTCGTAGACGAAATACGTATCTGTCAATAATAAATACACATAGTAGAATTTAATTGGAAAGTTTTCTCATTAATTTAATTGCAGGTGTCGTTATTCTACTAAGACGCTCTAAAAACTTCATTCAAAAATTATAAGCTAGAGACATTACTTGGCAAAATTTACATCGTACGTCAGGCGAAAGTAGAACCGTTCCTTTAAACAACCCCACCAACACTACACGGAGCGAAAAAGCTCCAGTTTGTTTCAAACAAAATGATTGTTGTTTCAAGCCTCAATAAAATATTGTTATAACAACCTGAAAATATTGTTGTTTCCAAACGAGATTCTGTTTGAATCAAGTAAATAACAGTTATGAATTAAAAGTGAAGTATTTTCAAATTTGAAGTTGACATTGATGTAACAATAAATATTTTCATTTCAATCATACATTTCAGTTTGAAACAAAACGAAATTTTTGTTTGTGCGTAAAACAACCATAAATATGGTTGAAACTACATTTTTATTCTCCGTGTAGGAACAAAGGGGCCTACACTCAAAATACAGGGTGGCCACAGAACTTCTTGAAAAAAAATCCCGACTTATTCCCGATATTTTCCCGATCGGATTCAAGTTTTTCCCGACAGAAACTTCCTTCATTTTTCCGTTATAAAATAAAGGTAACATATGCTGTGTATATTGCAGTTTGCAGAGCAGAGCTCAAGGATCGAAACTATTACTCTACTATGAGTCTATGGAGTGCACTCGTCGATTCTGCCACGAAACAGAAGTGGAAGTTCAAATAATGTAGTAGCTGAAAATCAGGTATCTTTATGGACAGCCTGGGAACGACTGGCTCTCAAGCCCACTAAGTGTGCATCCAAATTAGTTTAAGAATGCAGCACAACTAAGGGAACTTTCCCGCCAAAACAAAGTTTCATTATTCAGGGTGCCTGGACCCGGAAGCGGAAACGAGAGTAATAAGCTTGTTGACAGCCTAGCGAAACAAGGATCAGCTAAGACAGCAGTCCGTCAATGATACGCCAAGCTGAGGAGGGCTGTTAAGAAGTCTTTTAAGCAGGACTAGAGAGCCAGGGTCAAATATCTAGCTGATGAATGACGACGTTACTTTTTACCTTTTTACTAGCCTTCCGCTAGTGGCAAATTTTCGCAGGCTTCTGTCGTACTCTGCAAAATATCTCAATTCTCGGCGTTTTCCTGGCAAAGCACAGAAGACGAATTGATTTGCTCTCTCTCTCTCTCTCTCTCAGTCGAATGTTACCTTCGCCGAGTTTTGTTTTGTTTTTGCAATGCTTTGATGCTTTGCTCTGCCGGCGAGTGAGCATCAGTTTGGTTTTATCTTTCTTTTTCTGCCGGAGCGCTACCGAATGCATGCTCTCAAGGTTACAGGATAAATCGTTCCAGTCCATATAATTGGCTAACGCATATTCTCTTTGGGACACGGAGCAAATAGACTCGTGTCTCCAGCGTGCGAAGAAAATATTAGCTCTGCTTGTCGTTTTCCGCCTTCTGCGCAAGATGAGCGGTCGTAAGAGTAAACAGTATTTAGGCATCGTTCGGAGAGAGAGGAAACGGCTGAACATAAAACGAAAACAATTTGATCGTTGTGAGAAGCAGATTACTCTGCCTCTGTATGCACAAGATGAGCAAAATGAAGCCTGGGCAAATCCATCTTTGTTAGCTCAGATGATGCATCAGCTTTTTAGCAATATATTAGCAATAAGGAAACTGCAAATTTTCCGATGGACTGAATGCAGGGCATATTGGTCAAAGTCCCTAAGAAACTAACTGAATGCGATAACTGGCATCACGTTGCTTTGCATTACTCTCAAAGTACTCTGTAAGGTAATTCTCAACCGGAGCCGAGAGAAAATCGACGCTGCTCTCCGGCAATAGCAAAGTAGATTCCCTGCCAATCGATATAAATTCTGACCTGTTTTCTTCTGGTACTTGTTGATTTCGAGAAAGCATTCGACCGAAACATGAAAACATCTGGGGCGTACTAAGGCGTAGATGAGTTCCTGATAAAGTAGTCTATCTCATTGTTTTAGTGCAAATTGCTGCACGATGGCCTCCTGTCGGGTCCCTATATGTGTTACTGCAGGAGTGACATAAGGCTACATTTGAACTGTCACCGCAACTGCCCCTCGAGATTTTAATTGGAACCATTGACAGTGAACCAGACCGAGGATTACCCTGGAGTTTTTTGACTTTGCCGCCCAGTTAGCTTCGAGGTACGTTGCTGGTTTAACAAGCCAGTCGTCGTATGTTCGAATCTCGGCTAGACGGTGCTTGCTGGATAGTCAGTAGGATTGTTACACTGGCCCCGTAATTTTCCTGTACTCTAACAGCCGGTTGCGAAGTCTGTCGATAAAAAAGGGTAATGTCTATAGACGTTTTAAGCCCAAGACTTTGCTTTTGCTTTGCTTTTGACTTTGGCCGACGACATTCTCTTGCTCTGCTGACGACAATATGTTGTGCAGAACAACCTTGATGACAACTCCAAGATAGTAGGTCTCATATTCAACGTCGCGACGACCAAGTCAGTGAGATTAAACATTATTAATTTCAAAGTTAGATCAGGATGGCCAGGGATTTGGGACTATGGAATTTGGGAATTTGGGCTCGACACACAAATCAGATTACCGTACCGATCCTAATACGAATTTTCAATTTAAACGTGAAATTCGTTCGATTGCCTGCAAGACGTGGTCCGTGTCGGTGGAGGCAACTGCAGGTCTTCGTTCTGCATCATTCAGGATTCGTGGTCTCGCACTTGGATTTCCAATTAGGAACTCTATCGTCAATATCGCCACATAGAAACAGAGATTCGGAAGCGTTCTCAGCCCCTCCATTTACCCTTCCTTCATGCTAAATTCTATATTTACCCTCTGAAGCCTCTTGACAGTGCAAATGTCCCTCCTATAGTTTAAGTGTACTGGTCAGAGGTACGAATAAGTCCTCGCCAGGGACGGCTATAATATGGGATAGGGGTCGAGGAATAAGTGGGTAAAGTAGTAGATCTAGCTTTTAAGGTAGGGTAAACCTCAATACACACAAGCACGCATAAAATTTAATAAGCATATCGCTCACTCAATAGCGATTATAGCAAAAGAAATGCAGTGCAGGTCATACAGCAAACACCCGGGCGATATTACAATAGATCAACTATACTGGTCGCAGTAATGAGTCCACGCATGGAAAAAAAATCGGCAGAAAGACACTCAATAGGAGAGCAGAGGAAGCAGATCTAAAAGCTACTGACGGCGTGGTCTTGCTAACTGTATTCAGATTATTATTGGAACCTCACCTGGCGACATGTGGCAGATGGCAAAAAACCATGGCAGATAACCGTCCACCAACCAGACTTGATACCTTTGTTCTGCCGAACCACAAGCCAAAGGACGTGAACACATCAGTAATTAAGTCATCAGCAACAAGGTAAAAACGGGGAATATCGGGCAATAATTCAAAATATTGGACGCAGTGGATCAGCTCCGCAACAGAAGAAGAAAGCTCTATTTATTACTAACCGTCTCCTCCCAGTTGGTTTCGTGGTACGATACTGATCAAATAAGCCAGTCGTCGAATAATCGAATCTATCAATTTTGCTACACACTGACAGTTGGCCACAAAGCATATCAAACACAACATTAGGAGGCCAAATCACTGACGAACTGACATGACACTGGCATTTCACTAATGACACAGTGCACACAAGCAAACGATCACTTGCATATAACCAGGTGGGCACAGTTGTTGTACTTTGCACGTTTGCTTTTTGCTACCCGTTTTTTGATTTCAAACATCTCTCGTAAAAAAATCTACAGATCAAAGCTGACTACTTTAAGGTAAAAATATAAAGCACTTAACTTATACAAATTGTTATACGTGCGGAAAGAAGTATTAAATTTTTTTTAATAACCATGAGGCCAACTGGAAGGAGACGGTTTGCAATAAATGGAGCTCTCTTCTTCTGTTGCTGAACTGAACCACTGCGTCCAGTATTTTGAATTATTGTAATATTCCCCGTTTTTATCTTATTACTCATGACTTAATTTCTGATGTGTTCACCCGTTGCCTTGTGGGTCGGCAGAACAAAGGGATCAAGTCCAGCGACGTTCCTTGAAACCAACTGGAAGGCTGTACCCTCCACGCACCACTATTACGAAAAAGCTGATACAGAGAGTGCCATACGCTCACAGTTACAGACGGGTTTCAGTTCGTCTTTGCAGGTGGAGAAAATTCCTGGTACGAAGATTTAGTTTGAGGTCTAAAGATTCATGTGTTTCAGAATTGTAGAGGTTTCGACAAGTCTCCCAGATTCTATCAAGATATTCAACTTGAACATCCTTACTTAAATTCAGGAATTCCCGATTTATAGCAATTTTCATAAAATTCCCGACTTTTTCCCGCATTTTTCCCGACAGGTTCCAATTCCCGACTTTTTCCCGCATTTCCCGCTTTTCCCGAGTCTGTGGCCACCCTGAAAATAATCCGCACATAACTAATGGAAAATTTCCATATGAAAATCCTTATGATTATTATGTGCCACATATAAACACAATCCGCCCAGAAGTACACATGAAAATTATATGCATATGAATAGTATGTGCAAATTTTAAAGGTAAATTTTAAAAACACATAAATGGTAACTGTTTGGCACATAAAGTTCATTTACTGGGCACATGGAAAAAATCTATGTGTGAAACACATAGAAACTATACGAAAAGTTTTCGCAGTGTAAAATACAAACATGTTCAAAAAGGAGATTTTTGAGACGCCTGGAAAATTGATGATGAGTGGCTCAGAGCTCTAAGACCGGTTGTAAGTTAAATGACGACCAGGACGACATATCATCCTTAACCCGAATCAGCCCAATAATAAAATAAAAACAAATTGAGATTTCCATGATATGTAAACCCTAATATCGAAAAATAAAAAATAAGAAAACTTATCCAATTTAATTCTACTATGTGTATTTTATTCAATGACAGATACGTATTTCGCCTACGACTTGCAGGCTTCCTCAGTGTCTGTTTTCGAACTAAATTAGCCAAAGCAATTTTACAGTTTTTATAGGAGCTTAAGGTTCCTTGCTGCTGGTATACAAAAGGTGATAGGTAAAGCGATACATTGTTTGCTTAAGACTACCTGTGTCAAACGATACAATGTTTGCTTAAGACTACCTGTGTAAAGCGATACAATGTTTGCTTAAACTACCTGTGTAGGTATACACAGTTGGTGTAGGTAAACTGATAATATTGTTAGCTATATTCTACTGGTAAACTAATTCTATTGCAGGAGTCTGAAATCTAAAAAAAATAAAATGTTAGTTAAATGAAGGAAAACCTGAAAGGGTCTAATGGGGTTATGCGAAAATTGTGAAAAATGTGAAAATGTGAAATCGGGATCCGAGGAAGGGTGAAGTTTTTTAACCAGAAGTTGTTACGTCTGTGTGTATTCCTGTATGTCTGTGTTTTGGCACATATTTGAAAAGCCAGGAGTAACCGTTTCCAGGGTCTTTATTTAGTAAAGTGGAGGAGCACCTCTTATAAATCTCTAAACTCTCCGCTACATCCATCTTCCACGCAGAGCAGTTGTTAATTACTTTTGCGTTGTCAATGGTCAGCGGATGGTTGTCGTTGAAGACGTGCTCAGCCACCTTAGATCTAAATTGGTGTGTCAGACCTTTCTCGACATCTCTTGATGCTTTTGCTACCTCTGCCAGGTGTTCTTTTGTTCGTGTTTCCAGATTCCTTCTAGTCTGGCCGATATACACCTTCTCGCATTGTGGGCAACTGATTTCATACACCCCGGATTTTCTTTGTTCTTCAATCGGGTCTTTAGCAAAAGCATCAAGAGATGCCGAGAAAGGTCTGACACACCAATTTAGATCTAAGGTGGCTGAGCACGTCTTCAACGACAACCATCCGCTGACCATTGACAACGCAAAAGTAATTAACAACTGCTCTGCGTGGAAGATGGATGTAGCGGAGAGTTTAGAGATTTATAAGAGGTGCTCCTCCACTTTACTAAATAAAGACCCTGGAAACGGTTACTCCTGGCTTTTCAAATATGTGCCAAAACACAGACATACAGGAATACACACAGACGTAACAACTTCTGGTTAAAAAACTTCACCCTTCCTCGGATCCCGATTTCACATTTTCACATTTTTCACAATTTTCGCATAACCCCATTAGACCCTTTCAGGTTTTCCTTCATTTAACTAACATTTTATTTTTTATTTTTTTTAGATTTCAGACTCCTGCAATAGAATTAGTTTACCAGTAGAATATAGCTAACAATATTATCAGTTTACCTACACCAACTGTGTATACCTACACAGGTAGTTTAAGCAAACATTGTATCACTTTACACAGGTAGTCTTAAGCAAACATTGTATCGTTTGACACAGGTAGTCTTAAGCAAACAATGTATCGCTTTACCTATCACCTTTTGTATACCAGCAGCAAGGAACCTTAAGCTCCTATAAAAACTGTAAAATTGCTTTGGCTAATTTAGTTCGAAAACAGACACTGAGGAAGCCTGCAAGTCGTAGGCGAAATACGTATCTGTCATTGAATAAAATACACATAGTAGAATTAAATTGGATAAGTTTTCTTATTTTTTATTTTTAGGTTTCGTATTCTACTAAGACGCTCCAAAAACTTCAGCCTAATATCGAAGGCAAATGGGTATAGTTTGACAGTTTGATTATCCCATGAAGTATTTAAGCTTTGTACATTGATGGCCAAATCTAGTTATAATTGGTTCGCTCAGCAGAGGAACGGCATACAACTTCTTAAGCATTACTTCAATGACCCTCCCTTAACGCTCTTTCCATTACACACCTTGTCCCATTCTGTTTAGACACCATCAACAACTTTCATTACTTTCTTTTACTGTTTCCTCCGTCAATTGTAGAAACCACCATTATATATCTCGGAAAGTTAGGATTTTTAGTCAAGCAAACCTATATGCCTATGTATATAATAGGAATTAACCTAAAACAGTATTTATTTCCACAGCCCATTGCAAAGCACCCAAGCCAATAAAGTATACAAAGGATATCAAACCTTTCTACGAATAAAGCACACAAATTCTCCCCTTCATTAGATCGAATTCAGCAACCCAACTCTGAGATTTCCTTTCTTCTGAAAGCTGCATTGTGCGTAATTTCACAAAATAGTTAAGCATGGTTTAATGATTTCAGCGACGTTTACTTTCGATTCGATACAGTGACAGACTTTTTAAAGTGCTTTCTGTTGGAATCATTACAATTTCAAGCGATGATGGCGAGAAGTAGGAAATTCTTTATAGAGGTGATGTCTTAACGTTTAAAATATTTCACTTTCCCGTACTTCAACCGATGATGGATGACTTAGCCACTCTCCGGACAATTCTTTTAGCAGTGTTCCCCAGTGCAGTCGCCGTGGCAGTACATAGTATGTGTGCGAGCTTAAATTCAACCTGCAGACGGGCGGATATTACAATGTCTATCATAATGCACGTAAACCGAGCTACGGCTGCTGTTGCTGCTGTGAGTTGACTGGAAGCGTCACGCCCTTGGGGTCACTGAGGGTAGCAGCGGAGGGATTTCCATGGACAGTGCAAAGCGACGGAATGTGCATCCATCGCTGTTGCAGCCGACGTTTGTCGGTGCGATTGTATATTTTGCTCAGACACCCACCATTCCGCGCGCGCCAACCTTCCGATCAGTCCGGCTTCCGCCGTACAGACTTGGACCAGACCTCGCATATGCGCAAGATCATTCTCACCGATGCGATGACGGTGAGAAGGTGTGTTCCGTGTAGACAACTAATACTTACGGACTGATGCACACACCATGTCAGTCAGTGCTGCTGCTGCTGCTGCTTGCATGCAGCAGTGATTACCTCGGGAGATGTGCAGAGAAAGAGCGAAACCCATACAACTGCAGCTGCGGTGGTAAATCATCCTTTTTTTGCAGCGTCTCGTCATCTTCGGTTCGGAACTAGGTAAGACATATTTTTAGGTGGAAAGAATATCTAGGAAAAAATCCGATACTCAGAACTTTCGTCGATGAAACGCAAACTAGCATTACCAAAACGATGCAACATTGCTATCACATGTGTAATAGACGAAAAAGTCTTAATCCTAGCATTTGTCGATTATTTGTCGATAATTTGTATTTGAACAACATTTCAATAAAAGACGTATCCGAAATGTTTCTAAATAAAATAATGTAAAACCAATGCGTATTGCTCATTTGAAAAAAGTAGAACTTATGCTATGCTGTTGGAAAAAGTATAATCTTTTACATAAAATTTTATTTACTTGAAAAACTATGAAAACCTGATTAATCTGATCTGCAACAATTAATAAAATTAAACTTCGATAAAGCAAACAGTTATGAAATTTTTCGAGAAATCGTACGCGCATACAGTTGATATGTGAAAACGCAGTTTTCAAAAAACCAACCTGACTTTTTTGCCATACTTTCCGAAATACTTTGAAATAAGATATAACCTTAAATTTTAATTTCACGGGTTAGACTCTGAAAGCAGATATTGTCTAATTACATTTTAGTGACCTAATTTTGATGGTTAGAAAGTGCCATTATCTACCATCATGTTATTAGTTGAAAACAAAATCTAAAAAGTATGGAGTGCAAATAAAAATACTATTTAAAAATTTAAAATGGGTGATCATAAGCAGAGAGTTCTGTTTTAAGATATAACGTCTTATTAAAATAATGAGAATAAAATCTCAAAAAATTGCTATACTATTTAAGAATTTCCTGAAAAAAAATATTGTTTCGGCTTAAACACTATTCGTCGTAACTGCAAATTGTGCGTGATATAATAGCCCGTGTATTGTATGTCATGCTGGTCACGATTCTTCCTACACGTCACTTGCATGGGGAATTCCAACAATGACCAAATACATCGTGTACAGGGCTGAGCGTTTGCAAACTAGATTGGGGGAGGTGACTCATGTTCTGTTCCGTCTACACATCGGACTATCTCCGATGATGGTATAAAAGGGCAACGTCCTTCAATAAACAACTGCCTGACTTTAATTATTGATATTTTTCTAAAGATGTTTTCCCACAAATCTGGTTATGAACCACCTTATTGATTGACCATAAAGAGAATGCACAGTACTTAGAAAATATTTCAATTTCGTTGAATTCTCCTCAACAGTTTGCGTTTCAAACCAACAATAAGCAGGAAAGTCATGAAAAGGCAATACACATGAGCGAGCAGTTATTGCATTTCCTCCAGCGTATGTGAGCTATGTGGCAGCAAAAATCGCGCTTAACTCCGACTCCGGCCACCCAACGCCAACAGCAGCGTCTGAATAAAACAAGGAGATACCGCACTGTGGGGGTGAGTAATATTAAATGTTTCTGACACACCACAGCGCAGCTGTGGACACCTAACAGTGTGTATCGGTGTAAAGCGTTCACTTCATTGTACGAATCAAGTCGCTATTTACATGTTTTATATGACGATGTAACATGTTTATCATTAATAGGTATTTCAATATGAAATTATTATCCGAGATATGAATTGTACGTAATTGTCCAGGAATCAGGACAAATCTGGCGTATTCAAATCTGTTCCATCCTTTCACATTTTTAACATTCTATACTCGGAAATCTTTCACTTCATTCAGCAATTCTCTATTTCAACTTTCATTTTTTCCCTATTTTGAGCACGCCTTTCCTTTGTCACTTCCCTCCAAATATTTTAAGCTCCCTCCTCCTGATTTATTTGCCTTTCTTTCGGAAATCCTTATAATGAAAGATAAAGCCTTTTTTCGTTGCGTACTGTCCCCCTCTTTTCCCCTCCATCACACCAGGTGGAATCGACCTTCTAGACTCTCGTCCATGATTTTCAAGAGCTCTTTCCGGTCGATAATTTCATATGCCGCTTTGAAATCAACGAACAAATGATGCGTAGCAGCTCTGTATTCACGGTCTTTTTTAAGGATCCGCTGCAGCGCAAATATCTAATCTGTCGTCGACAGTCCTTTAACGAACTCGGCTTGATAAATTTCCACAAATCTATTCAAAAAGTCGGCGGAAAATGATTTAGGACAGCATTTTGTAGGCTCACAGTCCTGCTTGTCGCCTTACTGGTAGATCGGGCAAATAACCCCATCCTTCTCCTCAGTATCCTAAATTCTTACAATCAGCCGGTGCAGACAAGTGGTCAGCTTTTTTGGTCCCATTTTAATAACTCCATTCCAGTTCCATCCTTCCCAGCAGATTTATTGTTCTTCAGCTGCTCGATAGCCTCCTTAACTTCGCTTTTCCTTAAACTGCTTTCTCCGCGGCCATGGTTCTCCACCTGGGCGCCAGTTAGAGATTCATCGAAGTGCTAGTTTATTAAATTTACATACCACCACAAAAAATAGGCTAACGGTGCAAAATCACACGGCCAATTGAAAGGTTTATTTCGAAAAATTATCGCTTTTTGGAACATTCCGCACAGTCAAATCGCAGTGTAGCATGTTGCACCATCTTGTTGGCAAAACGGTCGTCTGCATAATTTTACCAACTTTGAAATCCAGAAAATGTAATCTTCCGCGGAAGAAAATTGCCTAGTATCCTCACCCTAAGAATAGAAAACGTTCCCTATTGACTAATAATCGGGACATATTCATAAAAGGTCACTTCAAAAGACACTGGCGATTATTTACGAAACTAATTTCATGTGATGATATGGTCGGTGTTAAGTCAGACCGAACTAAGTGACAAAACTCTGATTTCGAGAAAAACGCTTTCAAAGTTTGCTGCTCCGTATGCTTTATATCTATCAATCGTTCGAAATCATCTCATAACTCTGGCTGTTAGCATCATTTATGTAGTCTGATTAGAGAGAAAATTCTTGATCGTTTGCTGTCATTACCTCATTTTCTTAAATTTTGTGACTTGGTCCGGTCTGATTTAACACCGACCATATAGGCATCTCATATGTTTATTACATTTCGCTTGTACACCTTCAATGTGGTTCTTGAATATTAGTTTTTTATATCAAATATTTAATTTGGTCAGATGAACTCAAAGCGTCTCTATTCATCTTGATAGTGTGCATATTGTTTGACATGAGGGAATTAATTGAATTTTAAAAGTATTGGGAAAGATTTCCACTTTTACAAGAGCTCTACAACCTCTTCTGATTAAATGTATATGACACGTACATGTTTCAATAAGTCAAGTTATATTCTAATTTAAAACAGTTATTGAATATCTTTACCGTAAATTGCAGTGATTTCAGGGAGCTTTTTATTCGCTCATTATGATTTGCCCATCAATAATACAAATCCATTAAGTGATAATAAAATTCAATTGCGGATAATAGGAGGTTTGTGTTTAGTATTTCATAATGTTGACAATTTTTTATTATGTATACTTTTTTAGGACCAGATTAGGACTCGAATCAAAACTTTGAGTGTAGTGTAAATAGTCGTAATAAAGCAAGAACTACAACAACTTAACCAAATTCAAAATTGGATAGATAGTTGTGTAACCGCGCAGTTGTAAATACAGTTACGTAACAGCGGTTTTTAATCGAAATAGATAACTTTTGGAAACATCTGCTAGGCAGAGGCGATAATCAAAAAAGCAAACCCAAATCAAACTGGATAAGCCAACCCTGCCGATGAGCGTGATTACATCCTGAAAAATTGACATTCCGTGCAAAATTAAAACAGTGTGCACTATTATGGAGGCATATAAACAGTTCATAACAAAACTTCCATTAACAGTATTGTTGTTTTCCGTTAGGAACATTTGTTCCAATCAACTCCAAGCTCTTAAACTTGGTGCTAATCCGAAAGTCGTTTGCCCGTTTGAACATTTCTTAGTTTATTTTGTGTTGAATGCCTCTTATTCTCTCCAGCGGGTTGCGGGTCAAATCAGATCTCTCCATGAATACGGCCTCAACTATCATACCCTAGGACACACCATAGCGTTCATACCATAGAGTTTCATTACGTTCATATGTGGTTCAAAAACTGAATTTTTCAAAACAAAAATCCTAGTATTCTGGGAAAATAGAAACTACTGATTTTTTAAACATTAATTTTGTAGATAAGTTATGCCCCTGTACAAAAATTCAGTAAATTCGAAGACGCTTCAACACAAATCTGCACGATACTTTTGAAAAATACTGAAAACTAGTCCAAGTAATGTTAGAGTCTTTTACAGAATTTATTTGATTGATTGTTGATTTTTCACATAAATCCACAAAATGCACAAAGTTTATACATTGCAACTAAAAATTAATAAAATTTTAACTTTAAATGACTTTAATTTTTAATTTTCTAAAGTAAACTAGGGTTTACGGTTTTATTGCAGTCTGTCGTTGGTTGTTTTTTAACGAGAATTGCCATTTTCAATTTCATTTCTTGAAAAAGTAATAAAAAGGTAAAAGTGAAAAGTTTGCTACATATCAATTCTTCACCATTCGTAAATTTTTTAATAACATAATTAAATCATTTGTGCATTATTGTTTACAATGTTTGGTATCTAATATATGATGATGATACATAAAATCAATATTTGAACATATGTTGTAATTTTTGTCGATTTTTTTTCGATTTAGCCTGGAGAGCATACCTTCTAACAAAACAGTATAAAATAACCAAATTAATAAATATTGTACTACCTAATAAATAAATCACAATATCCAGCAATCAACGCGTCAATGTGCTTTTAATTTTCGTATTAGATTATCAATATCTGTGAATGCATAGATGCTTTAATTTTTAACCCTAAATAATAATAATTATTATGTCCCGAACAAACTGTCACTCCGGTTAAATTCCAATATTCAATCTAAAAAGAACGTTTTACGGCAAATCAATTTTGCACATTATAAAGAACATTATAAAGACACGTGTTTCCAACAGGGACATCACATCCGGAATCGAACTCGCCATCTACACGGGAGGTGTACACGTCTTATGTTTTTTCGTTAATTTTTTTGCTACACGCATGGCAAGCTAATACCTAGTTTCCCGAAAATCACTACCCCAGGTTGGCACAGGTTGGTAAACGCGACCATCCGTGAATCATTATTTAGAGCACATTTACATCGGCTCGCCACATCCATTGGCAATAAGACAAACTCCAGTTCGAAAAAAAAATCACAGCTTCTCACTCTGCACATTCCAATTAGTTTCGGTAAAACTGTGCACAGTTGTTTTTGTTATTACTCTTATTGTTGTTGTTTTTTTTTGCTAAATCAAAACTTCACCACGCACACCAATAGTGATACCAACGAAAACGGTGCAAAGATACAGAAACCAACACCACAAGTTACTGTACTGTAGGCACACCAAGCTGGAGGCAACGCAGAACGGTGTTAGTGTAATATCAAAATGGTGGACGTCATTTTCCCCATTTGTTCCAGAGGCAACGGCAACAGCAGCAGCATCAGCGCCAGACAGCAAAAGTTTCATATAATTTGCTGCTTGGATGAGAACGGGTACACTGACCGGACGGGGTTTGTGGAGGAGCAGAAAAATAAAGAGAAAAATGCGACCAGGAATCGATTCTGAAGCTCTTCGCCATTATAGGATGATTGCAGTTGATGAAATTATCGTCATTTCTGTTTATAGGGAAACTGCGGACCAATATTTACCACTTGTGTATATTTAACTGCGACAGATGCTCCGCTGCAATATGATTGTTGAAAATTTATCCAAAATGGTAATCCTCAAACCATGATGTTGTAATGTACATTTTCTAGCACTGATGATGTATTTTCTTTGGCTTCTAATTATTAGGTTACATATGTAACCATTATTTCATCATAAACTTCGAGAATTTTCACCATCAATGACATAGACGAACTGCACTTATGTTTCTATACACTCTCTTGGTGTCCCAATTTTCGGCAAACTTTGCATCTGCATTTAAAAACTCACTTTTTGGTATCACTCTTATGGTCAAGCGTTTGTTTTCGTATCACACTGCGATAAAAAAACTATTCTCGGCACAAGAAAACAGGGACGAAGTATTAAAACACTTCTTTTTTCTCTAATCGAATAATGCAATTAAAAACCATCAGCCAAACGCGCCCGTGTTTAGTATGAGATTCGTCTGCAAGTGGGAAAACCGCAAGCAAGGAGAACGAAGGAAAGTATTCACCGTTTCCATTTGCTATACCGTCGTGGAATATCCAAAATATACCAGCCAAAGCATCGAAAAATAAAATTTCTTAGATTTCGATGGAAATACACTCACTCGCAACTGTAAACACTAATATACTGAAAAGCTGACACCAAATTTCTGTTATGCGAAGCAAGCGCGCCGTCAAATCACACGCACACCGACAAACGACGTAAAAGCATCAGTATAGCATATACCAGTAAGGCTGCAGGCAGCAAAACCAGAGTGGAACTCGACGAACGACTGACAGTGAAACGATGAACTGTCACTTGAGACTACGACTAGTGCAAGTGGATTGCGGTAGTGTGCGTGCACTCTTCCGATGTCGACTTCCCAATCAGGGGGATAATGATGACGGTGATGATGATGACGAAGACTGGCGTTCGGGACAATGATGACGGCGCACGAGAACCAACGAAATGCAGAGTGTATTCACCTTTTCGTCTGGCGCTCGGCAGTGTTGACAGAGCTGCAAGCAAACATATATATTGAGTGTGCTCAGCGCAACGGCGTAACGAGGCGGAGAATATTTCACAAAAAGCGTGTAATTAATTATTATTAATGTGATGTTACCAAAAAGTATCTTAACCGGCGTGTCTCACATTTACAGTTAATAACATAACTTTCCATGTTTTTGTTAATTGGCTACAATTGATGACCAACGTAAAGCTAAATATGAAGATCAGTGCCTACGGGCATAAACTACGAGTGTAGGTACAATATGATAATGCTTTACATTTGTTATATATTTGCTTGATTTCAAGATTAAATTTTTCAAATGCATGTGCCCTGTGCTGCCCATGGATTCATAGTTGACGTAAAAGCCAAAATGACCAAACTGTACTTTTTCGGTCCTACGCATTCTTAAGTATTCTTTTGATGCGATCCAAGAATTATTTCACTTTTAATTTCTTCAAAAAAAGCGAAATTGCTGACCAGTTAGACCATGCGACACTGATACACACACTATACAATCCTAGTTCCAAATATTAACTTGTAAGAACATCTGGAGAGTACTGCGGATGAGCTAAGTCCTTCCTTTTAGTGTTTCCAAGAACGGTTTTGAAGATGTGACATCCCGCATAGAAATGCAATTAATGTAAAAACATTACGATTACTATGAATTTTACTGTTTACAACACTTTATGCTGTAACTTCACTGTACCGTTCTTGGAAAATTTTTCATATAATGTATTCATATTAATGTTAAAACTTTACGATTACAATGAATTTTACTGTTTACTACACTTTACGCTAACAGATTCAGATAAGGCGTGGATGGGAAAGAACGGAATTTGGAATGTAATATACATGCCCAATGCTCAAACACTTGTATGTTGTATGTTCGAAAATATTCGAGAAATTTGGGAAAATAGAGCCACTCTGCATAGTCCCCGCATACAAGGTCAGTTAAAATAGGTGATCTAATTTTCACAGTTTGTAGGACAGAAGTGCGCGGAACGATTGGTTAGCAACCATCGGCGTAGTTTATACATTCAACAGTTTCCGCTTTGAAAATTTCGGTGATCGTCAAGGGTAACCCAGTGGGAGTGAAAAACAAATTTGAACATCAGAAAACCTCTCCTCTTGACTAACCTTGCCCGCATAATCATCTAGCATAGCAATCTGATTTTCACGGGCTTTACGCCAAGCTATGAAAATAAACAATTTGTTTATTTGCATAAACTGGCGTATGCATTTTTTGAATACAATAAACGAGAAATGAATTACGAATCCCCATCTGCCCTCTTTCGACTAATAATCTCTACTAAATTGACAGATTATTTGATCGAAAACGTATGCAGTTAAGATTATATGGCCCTAAACATTTTTCCCGATAAAAATGCGTTTTCTCAACAATGATGGTGTTGGTCGTTACGTCGACTATGCATCCATGGGCAGTGTCAGTTTTTTTTACATTTGTAGTTCCATAAAGAGTTAAACCACCAGGTCACAACCGCACATTCACGCATCCAAATGCACATCTTTTGGTTAAACAGATAATAATCTAGGACAGCACATGACATGTGACTTCTTACTCTTCTTCATTATAGTTTTGGCGATTCCCTTTCAAAATTTACTACGGCAACGAAAAGTGTTTCCAAGAATGCAGCTGCAGTTTATGATAGAATCCAGTTGTCCTAGTTGATCACTAATTACACAAAAACAGATTCAATTTGGCCGAATTACACTTTCACTTGAGTTTAGTTTGTTTTATGCTAACACGCCACGATAAACAAATTGTTAAAATCCTAGTAACGTTAAAAATTTGACGGTTTTAGTTCAGACGGACTCAGTTTGCTGTGGTTTCCAGCAACACTTTTGCGCTTCCCTTGTGAATTTTTGTTTCTACAGTTACACGCATGAAATCAGTCAATCAGGAAGCTGGCTTTTTTTTTGACAGCAAATTGGCTCTTTTGCGATACAACATATCACGTCCTGTCCTAGATAATAATGATCTATTAATCTGGGCTATTATTTACCTACAGCACCAACTTACTTTCGCCAGTTTTTTCGGAAGTACCATATATTATGACAGGTTGATTTAAAGTATAATTGTCTTTTAACTAAAGTGTGCTGAAAATTATGCCGGTTTAAAGATTATCAATTATTATTATCGTTCTCAGTATCTTGTAAGTTTTCTAGACCTTTCAGTTATGTTTATGCTTGACAGCAATACAATCGAAAGCATGTAAAGAATTCCGTCGTTAGTCTTTTAATGGAGTTGTCTACTCTGAAAACATCTGCGTCACGTCACAGGCTCGAATATTCCGTCTACCACGTTTTCATATATGACATTAGTTAAATACATATAGTATATCAATAAAGTCGGTTGAAGAAGAGGGGCGTTCGCGGTTCTTCCTTAATGATTTACTTCCAGGACATCAAATTCGTCTAGGTTTGATGGTAAACGAATAAAATCGATTGAAAGAGAAAATTGTTTTACATTTTTAAACCATCTTTTACTTTTAAGACAGCAACCTCGTCCAGGTTTCAATTGCAAAAAAAATCTGGCATGTGGGGATTCTGTCACTTTTTCCTGCAATCGAAGTAAACGAAATTGCGCGTGTGTAGGATTGTCGAACCGGGCCAGAGATGCAAAAGTGTGCTTACATGTGATTGGTTGATTCGTTAATTCTTGAAAGATATTTTTGGTTATTTCGATGATGACTTGTCCAATTTCTATTAGATTCTCTATATCAATCAATGCATAGAAAAGTTTATGATCTATTGATGAAAATATCCCGAGTAGGAGCCAATACCTCATCCATACCTAATGAATATCAAATTCAACTATCCTGTCTAAATTTGTTATTCGTTAGTTATCGCATTTTTATGAAGAATAACTTATGAATATCCCGATGAGATATGATACATCAATATGCTGTTAATAAGTTATATTACATTTTTGTACTATACCAAATGTATTGCTCAATCAGCTATGAAGCTACAAAGAATGACTTGTAATGCCTCATTGAGGTATAATATTTCAATTGCAAAAACATTTGATATTATTTAGATATATCAATAACAAAATCAGTTATTATTTAAGTGTTTGGAGACTGGTCCTGGACTAAATAGGTCAGTGGCAATGGGCAAATGGCCAACGGTCTTTCAAGCCGAAATATATGCCATTCTAGAATGTACTTCGATCTGCTTGAAGAGAAAATATAGGTATGCAAATATTTGTATTTTCTCAGACAGTCAAGTAGCTCTGAGAGCTCTAAAATCTGTTGCTTGCACTTCCAAATTAGTCTGGGACTGTGTAAAACTGCTTCAACAGCTATCTACACACAACAGGGTAAACCTCTTTTGGGTTCCCGGGCACTGTGGTATAGAAGGTAATGAAAGAGCAGACGAGTTAGCCAGATCTGGATCTGCAATGGAATTTATAGGTCCCGAACCTTTCTGTGGGGTATCCAATAGTACGTGCAAGATGGAACTGAAAAAATGGGAAGACAATCAGGTCATATTGAACTGGAATAATACTCTATCAGCTCGTCATGCAAAACGGTTTATTAAGCCAAATGCCTCAATCACGCAAAAGCTATTGAATCTTTCAAAAAAAGATTTGAGAACTTTTAGCGGAGTGGTTACTGGTCATTGTCCAAGCAAATATCATCTGAAGGTAATAGGAAAGCTTAATGATGATAGATGTCGTTTCTGCAATCTAGAGTGTGAAAGTGCTCATCATATACTGTGCGAATGCACGGCATTATTCAATAAAAGGCGCAAATTTCTTGATAAAGGACTGTTGGAGCCTTCGGAAATATGGGCTAGTTCTCCTCAGAAAGTAATACAATTTATTCTCAACATATTACCGTGTTGGGATGATGCCTTCAATTAAAATAACAATTACTAAACAACATAGTAGCTGTTCATAAGTAAAGGCATACAGCAAAAGAGGACACACCACAATAGATCAAAGAACTGGTCGCAGTGGTCCAAGGTCCCCAACAAGGAAAAAAGAAAAAAAAGTGTTTGGAGAACAGTTTTAGCTATTATTTTAGTTATTTTACTTCTTATGTCTAGCTCGTCTATACCAAATTCAGATATGCAGTTATTCACCAAAAAATATCTTAATCAGGTATTCTTTAGTAATTTTCTCCTACTCGTGAAGCGTGCAAAACCAAACCACATTTCGTTACGTGTTCATCTCTCGTACTTTTGATTTAATTTAATTTATTAATACTGGTCTACGAAGGTATCGTATAGACAGTTCTAATATATACTAATTCTAAGTTTAAAAGTAGTTCTTGTCACATTATAGTCAAAACAGTCAGATACAACATTAAACTCACGACAACACACATCAATAGGATTATTCCTGGCAAACAAAGTACGGTGCATTCAAAGTCTAAAGAAGTCCGCTCGTCGGGTACGCCTTGACGGAACGTTGAGTCGAAGCTGTCCTAACATCTCCGGGCTATCGACATTGTTTTGCAGGAGGTCGAAGATAAATAGTCGTTGCAACATACTCCTCCTATTTACCAAAGTGTGCAGACGTATTAGGGCGCAACGGTTCTCGTAGGGAGGCAAACGGACTGAGTCATTCCAAGGCAGCATTCGAAGAGCGTACCGGATGAAATTACGCTGGATTCGTTCGATCCGGTTGATTTGAACTGCATGGAAGGGCGCCCATACAAGCACCTCGTACTCAAGAATACTGCGCACAATCGAACATTTGAGGGACTTTAGGCAGTAGACATCCTGGAACTGCTGTGTATTCCGTTTGATAAAGCCTAGTACAGCATAAGCTTTAGCAGTAGTAACTGCGACGTGCTGCGCAAAACAAAGTTTGCTATCCAGAAGAATGCCCAAATCTTTTACGGTATCAACCCGGGTGATACTGGCTATTTCCATCTTATAGTCGAACGAAGTGATCTGTCTATTTCTGCAGAATGAGATGACATTACATTTCTTCACATTCACCTCCATTCCGTTCAGAGTGCACCCATTTAGTAACGAATCAATGTCAGATTATAAGGTATAGTAATCAACTCTCGAAGCTATAACACGGTAAAACTTCAGGTCGTCGGCAAACATACACTTAGGAGATGCAATTGTAGAGCACAAATCGTTCACAAAAAGGATAAATAGTGATTGGCCGGATTAAGTAATACTGATTTCCGTAGCGATAATAATGATCCCATACCACAAGTTGTATGTATGCAGGTATGTAGTATGCATGTTGACTGAAGTTTTAGGAGCGTCTTAGTAGAATATGAAACCTGGAAATTAAATAAAAAGAAAACTTATCCAATTTAATTCTGCTATGTAAATTTTATTCTTGACAGACACGTATTTCGTCTACGACTTGTAGGCTTCCTCAGTGTCTGTTTTCGAACAGAAGTTTTTCGAAGTGTTTTGTTTCGAAAACCGACACTGAGGAAGCCTGCAAGTCGTAGGCGAAATATGTACCTGCCAAGAATAAAATTTTCATAATTGAATTAAATTGGATAAGTTTTCTTTTTATTTCATTTCCAGTATGCAGGTTGTATACAACCGTACTTAAATTTATACTCATTCCAGCTTTCACACTTGCATTTAATTGTTCTCGTCACATTTTTCCTTTATTTTTATGAAAATAGCGCGAAGATTCATAACAACGTTCAGACTACTAATTTAATATTTTTTTGAAACGATGATTCTACAATTGATGAAGGGACGGTAAGGGAAAGTAATGAAGGATTTTTTCGGGAATGAAGGGGAAGGATGGAAAGGAAGGGGGGGAGGGGGTAATAGGTAACTATGCTTAATAAGTTGTCGTTGTGACTCCTATCTTTTGTCCAATGCTGGAAGGTGCATGGGTCGAACCAAGCTGTAATCAAAGATTATAACCGGATTTGAACCCACAACACCTGCCAGGGCGTGTTGCTCACTGGTACCCGTGTACCTTTGAACCACAGAGGCGCTGGAGCCCCCCACCCCTTCCTTTCCATCCTTCCCCTTCATTCCCGAAAAAATCCTTCTTCATTACTTTCCCTTACCGTCCCTTCATCAATTGTAGAATCATCGTTTCAAAAAAATATTAATATATGCCTGACCGCATTTCAAGGTCATGACTAAAATCACGAGTTTGGTCAATACTAATTTAATATCTATGCTTAGGAACTACTCCGGAAAGGGGATAGTCATCTCGTCCTAACAAAATTTCTAAGGACCGCTATAAATCTAGACTAATTTGATTAATATTTATTATTTATTTTTTTCGTTCAGCAATAAGTTGTGCGTCCAATGACAAACATTTTATGTTTTGAGCAAGATCCTTAAAGCAATTAGCATTCGTTTCAACCAGTTAGCTAACGTTGACTAGTGCTACAAGCCACTCAAAATTTTTCCAGAAGTGTCATTGTAGCCTGATGAAATTCTTAGTGGAACTACAAACTCTAAGAAACGGATATAACTGATATATATACAAAGCACGAGCATTTAGGATATTTAAACTTGACTTCTTGTATCGAATTTATAGGAATGCTTCAGAGCATTCATTGCAATACAGCAAATTGAAAATTTGTGTGACAAACATTTGCAATGTTAAGCTTTGTCGAATTGAACCTGCATTCGTAATCCTACGTGAGCCCCTCGTTCGTGCCTTTAGGCACAGACATTATACTTTTGTTTGGCTGTACATTTTTTTTGGGACAGGCAGCCAAATTATCAGAAAAACAGTGAAAATCTTTGAAGATACGCCACACGCTTGATAAGGGAGTTGTGCAGTCTCCTTTTGTCCTGCGCCTCTATGGTTCATTAGTACCAGCGGGCCATATGTCCTGGCGGGTGTTGTGGGTTCGAATCCGGTTATCTCAGATTATAGCTTGGTTCGACCCTTCCGCACCTTCCAGCATTGGACACAAGGTAGGAGTCACGACTACTTGTTAAGCGTAGCTACTGATAACCCCTCCCCCCTACCACCTTTCCGCTCTTTCTCCTTCACTCTACAATTTCATTACTTTCTTCTATCGTCCCTTCGTCAATTGTAAAAGAACTACCGTTTCAAAACATATTAAGTGAAAATTTATCCCTCTCCTCCCAGGATTTTCTAGGAGTATTTCAAGCTGTTTGAGACATTATGTGCTGATCATAAGCTGTTTAATATGAAAAATATTTAAATAGTCAAAAATATTTGCTAAAAAATAACGCCGATGGTAATTTCCATTAGTACCTAGTAAGATTTTTGGCGGATTTTTTTTTTATTTTTTCAACTATTATCATTTACTACTGTCCATTCACTTATCGATATATTCGGACGGAACTGTCGAAAATAACATATTTTTATCATCTATTTGTTTTTAATAACGCAATTTTGGAAATCAGTTTCGAACCACGACAGGCATGTTTCATTTTACTAACACAAAACAATCAGGCTCGATTTAACACTTTTTGAAAATGAAAAATCAATCTTTTAAAACATCTCTATATTTAGCTGGATAAAATGTAATGCGTTGTACTGCGTTCAACCTTTGATTGGTTTCTGGAAAAGCAAAAAGTGTAATTGCTTAGGGTGTTCGTTTTACCCCAAGCTCCCATAGAAGATTAACATGAGTGAGTTTGTTTCTGAATAGAGATCCGTTAATCGCTCGATTAATTCAACGAATCGAATATCAAAAACAATATTGGAATTTTTTTATTCGAATACTACTAGCACGAATACTTTTATTGATCGAATAGTGAAGACAATATTTCCGGATTAATCTGTAAGCTAAGAATGTCAAATTTTAGACGTCATTATTTTTAACTAAAAGTTGGCACTTTTGCCGTAAGAGTTGTTAGATCCTGTGTTACTTTCCGAAAAATAAAACAATGCGAAAACAAGGACACTATTCTTTTCCAATTTGTTGACAATATTTACAATCAATTACCTTTCGTTTTCTTTCCGATGATATTGGCAGCACTTGTTGGAATTTCTCTCTACCCTTAGCGTCTCTCACAATGCCTGTTTATGTATTCGTGCGTGGCTAGCCAGCAGAGCAGGCAGCATACATGCTTAGCTATATGTCGTCTGCGAATAGACGGATTCCCCGAAAGGCACTGCTGCCGCCACCGCTTCTTCCGTTTAGCATGAAAAAACCCCAGACGACCAATGCTCGCCCAATAATTCCACAACAGCCTTCACATTTCCATTTTCTGATATCACGACCCAAAATCACTGAATGCCACTGTTATTCGTAGATTTGCGAAGCCGGACAGTACAGAGTACACCTTTTTCCTTGAAAAAGCACTTGCTCGCAGAGTACCGCAAGACGGACACGGAATCGGGGTGCCGTGCGCGAATGTGAAAAACAGTGACTCCACTTGTGAACACAATTTCTGCACTGAAAACCGCGCGCTGCACAACAGGAACTGGTTGCGGCAATCCGTAATTTCACAGATTTCGTCACTTTACAGCGGAAACTGGTCACTTTCAGTGGAGCAATATTGAATCCTGGTCTTTACAGACTAAATCAGATACTCACTCATCATTGGACTTTCCCCTTCGAGGTGGGTTTAGTTGATCACATTTTCGCAGTCACAGAGAGCTAGAAAAAGGGAATACGGACGGAGATGGATTTTCAGATTGTGTACACGCTCAAAATTTTCTATCTACATATATGAGTACAAATGACGATCAGGGAATTAATTTATTAAACGAGAGTTAAATAAACATTTAACTATCTGTTTGTGAAATCAGGCCGGCCCGTAGACAATTGCATATTTTATAACAATGAGTAAGCAAACATGCTTTTCTCCACGGGGCAGATTACTTCAAATTCATTAAATTTATTTCATTTTGCGGGGATTCCACCTTTTTAGACTTCCCAGCGAAAATTATTAGCATGACTTTTTTCAACCTTTCTTACACACATTCTAAATTCAACCAATTTACGGGTAAACTCAGCCCATCGACATCTCTATATCGAGCTGCAGTGAACGTCAGCGACAGCATGTCCTGGGCTCAAAATTTGACAGCGGGCCCAAATCAGACTGCTGGCAGTTGAGTGAAACGCAATGCTGACATGCTATCTCATTTTCGCACATACGAGATGTTGGCGGCGAAAACATGGTTGCCTGCCGATGGGGTGGGTAAACTCATTTAAGAGTGTACGTTAAGTGAAGTAATTTGCGGTTTCGTCACAAACGAGAATGACATTAGCTGCGGATCGTTTATGTAGGAGTGAGAGGGAAGCAAAGAGTGGAGGAGAGGATCCGGGAGTTTGGAATTTGATGTTCTTGATATTATTCCTACTGCAAACAGCATCAGCGAGGTCCACAGCTAATGTCAAAAAATCTTTATATGTGTGCGTGGTGGAATACTTCGTAAGCTAAGTAAATTAAGGAACAGTGTTGTCAGATTGTTCCAATAAACAGTGTCCACGTTTCATCCCCGTAGTGGAAAACCAGTATAATTAGCGTTTTGTACAATATGCACTTTATACGGAGCATCAGATTGTTCGAATATTAAGGTTTGTGGAGTCCGTATTAGGCACGGCTTCCGCCAAGTTTCAGTAAGGCGTATAAGTGCGTAGTAATCAGAGATCACTTTTGTAATCATTTACGAATTAATTAGGTAATCAATGGTAATCAGTAGAGTAATCAATGATAATCTTAAGTAATCATTGGTAACCATGATTAATTTATAGTAATCACAAGAGATTGCCCAAGTAACCACGAAGCTTTATATCAATTCAATTGTAATGCTTTATAGTGCGCTACAAAGCATATCATATAATGTATTATTTTCTTACATGTACAATAAATGCAGTAATAAAGTGGAAAAGGGCCCCACTATTGTCAAATTAAAGCTGCATTATAATAGCAATTGCTAAAGCACCATTACGGCATGAATTAAACATCGCTTCGCCTGCATTATCGACATATCGTTATTTTTAGCCTGTTTGCGAAAAAAATATAAAAACATCAATTCGGCCGGCGTGTCAAAAGACAAAAATAAATATATTTCATATTTATTTTTTAAGTCCGCTGGTTCTAGCAGCTTCTCAAGCTATGCGTTACTTCATTATTTACGACGAATGGATTTTTTTTGTATTTCAAATGTTACCTTTAATGAGACTTGAACCTGATGGGTGCGTGTATCCCTGCATGGTTCATTTGCTGGCGCCTTTGATATCTTAACCACAGCTGTTATAGATGAGTGGGTTGTAATTAGTCGTACTTAAATCGTCGTTCGTAGTTGATTTTAGAATTCAATTGGTTGAAAAAAGACAGCAGCAGTTAGGTGAAACAGAGTATGAGTAGTGGCCGTAAATAAGCAAAAACGAAGTCAGGTATAAGCATTTTATTAACATTTACGGTACGTTTTAAAGATTTGTCCTAAAGCTTGTAAGCAACATATTGTAACATTATATACGCAAATAGTGTTTTTAATAATGCTAATTTACGATAATGCTTAAACGCATTAGCAATGTTTATACAAAAGTTTTAACCATGCGAATTGCTGATATACCGCTGTCTGGTATTAGCGATGCCGAGCTACAGCCAATATGGGGTTATGCATCAATGCTTGTGGTTACTTGGGTGATTACTAGTAATCAGGGGTAATCAAATCTAACTTTTTTCAAAGGTGCGTAGTAATCATTGCTGTTGGAAACCCCTTGGTTTCCGCTGATAATACGCCTTTTAATCTCACGACTGGTATTGCTGTCCTCTGTTGCCAGGGATCCAAGGTATACAAATTCGTTGACTACCTCGAACTCATCCCCGTCGATTACCACGCCTAAAGGATCCACCTTTTCGCGCGATTATTGGCGGCAGGTGGGTTCACTTTTCGACAATGTTTATTTGCTTTTGAGAACTCCGCTCACGTATGCTTGAAAGTTCTACAACAACAATCAAGTCTGAAAATATCAACCTGACGTGAATAAAGTTGCCAAAGGCATGCTAACGTTTTCCGAAAGTTGTACCCACTAGCCGCCATTACGCACGCGAAAAGATGGATACCTACTAATTCGTTTTTGACGTATTTATTTATCTTCATCCCACTCTTTTCTACTTCGTGTTTTGGCCTGGTGTACTGATCTTCCACTACCTCAAATGTTCTGCCAACAGCATCCACGTTGTCGGCAAAGCAGATACATTGACTGGACTTATTGAAAATCGTGCCTACAATTCAATCGCCGCTTAGTTGCCGGCGCCCACCAATCTATTGGCTATTGGCGACAGTCGATGAAAGATGACTTGGGAAAGCACTTTAGGTGGCATTCAGGATAGTGATCGCTCGGTAGTTCTCACAATCCAGCTTATCACCTCTCTTGTAGATGGGGCAAATAACCTCGTCTTTTCACTCCTCCGATAATCGTTCCGTATTCCAAATCTCGGCAATCGATTGATGCAAAAAGCTGGCCAACTTGTCCTGGTCTATTTTAAATATTCTTCGAACGAAAACCATCCTTTCCCGCTACTCTTCAGCTGCTAGATAGCTTCTTTAACGTTGCTTATCGAGGGGGGTGGCACATCTCCGTTGCTTACTGCACGAATGAAGTTACTTCCTCTATTATCACGAATGTTTCACTTGAACGTTTATGGTAGTTTTATGTTTTATTAAGGTAGGTTACCTTACTAGGGCCACGCTATTGAGTCTCATAATAGAGCTACCTGTTGGTCCTAGGACCTGACCAACACGAAAGGATGATTAGAAGTGGACTGTAACGGAAAAATTGGCGGTTCCTGCCAATGCACGCCGGCAGTGTCTAATTGTTCAGAATAAATTTCCGGCGATATAAGTGAGTTTCCAATGTCCCTTGGAAATTACCGAGATGAATAAAAATTTATTTAATATTTAAGTATTCGCACTAAAGCATACACTAGCTAAATTAATTGACTGTGATTTTTAATTAAACTATAATTTTATCCGACATTTATAATTTATAATTTTCTTATTGTTGCAACTGCCTTGATCGGTGATCCAATTCCAATTGATACTGCCAGTGGTACTGATCCCGATGTAGGTCACTGGCACGATGAAGATCCGATTGCGCTGATTTTGTATCCTGAGAGGATGTCCTCGACTCTCTTGGCTGATATCAGTGGTTATCGATTCATCGATACACCACCGATAAGCTGCGCTCACGGCTCACCACCACTTGTCCAAAGTGGCTTCGGTCGATTCCAATACGATGATTACGATGATGTTAATCGGATATGTTTATTTGCTGCAGCTGCCGGGACCATGTACTGCTTGCTTTCGGTTAGTAGAAATTTAGTGGGTCGTAGAATTTAGCTAGGGATGAAGCTTGGGGTGGATTCTGTTGATATCCAACACTACCATTTTGGCTTTAGTTTCTTAATTCAGCCGCCAGCTAAGAGTCAAACGCTGTTGTGAGCCACTCTCAATGTGGAGTGCAGCCGTTCACTACAATGCTCCACCTTGCAGAGGAATCACCGTTTGAGCAGATGATCAAGGCCGACAATCCCCTAATGCTTAGCATTCGCATGAGTGTCCCCTTTCATGTCAACATACTCGCAGGGCACAGTTAAAGTTTTAACACCCGCTAGCTCAGTGCTTAAAGATGTTCGTTGGTGGGAACGAACTGAATGTTTTTGGTAAGTTTGTGTAGACTTGAGTGGCCCAAAACCAAGGCCGAATTAAATCGAGACAACTACCTGAAACAGCACGAGCCAACCCCGGCTTTATGCCGAACGAAGACGACTACGACAGATAATCATAGATAAGATTTTTTTTATCATTTGTTTGAGCATTAATATTCGGACAAACAGAAAAATCTGCCTTCGATTTTGTGTTAATATATTAGTGATATTTTATTTAGTATCGGAATAAATATATTTTGCATTATTTGTTTGAGGCGTGCAAGATCAAAACTTTTGAAACATTTATATATTTATCCAATTGCATTAAAATTATGTAGTTTCTACGTAATTATATTAGAACACAACTCATCCTTTATCCAAAACTAATTTGCACTTGTTTGAAAGATTATGGAAATACTTAGTTATTAAAGCGACACTGTTTTCTAAGCTTGGCCGTTGATTTTTGAGATTTGAATAACGGCAACCAAGACTCTTAAATTGCTCGCTAAAAGCAAATAGCTGTAAACTATAAAAAATCAGGCAATAAACAACAAAACATGCACAGACATTCAAACAATAAATAAATAATAAAAAATCTCTTCTGACAATAAAATAAACTTGAAACTTTGATCTTTGTTTAGCTAACTATTTTTCTCTAAAGATCCCACGAGAAAAGGTGATGTTTAACTAGCATATCACGCACGCCATCCTTCAGCGGTTGGCTCTGCACAGCTTCCCGTTTTGCTGGTAGCTCCCAGTCCGGGTTGAGATTGAACGCAAATTGCGATAGCAGTCGCAGTTCGCACTTGATCTGTACCCACCCGGGCGAATAGATAAAACTCCATGGTTGATACCATTTTTGAACGATCTCCGAGCAGCTGCAAAGCACCTCCATCCACAGGTGCAATACCTGCTCGTTCAAACCGAGACAGATGAGCGAACGTAGCTTAACGTCCATCTGAGCGTGCGTTGCATCATGGCTTTGGTTTACCGATTGAACGCAACGATACAGCAACTCTTCCGGCGTCAATACTTTGCCATCTTCGTCCAAGCGGTAAGTTTTGCACAGAACCAAACGAGAGTAAACGGACTCGAAGTCCTTTTCTACCTCACGAGTAGCGGCTTCTTCGATGAACAGCCACGGATGACAGGGACCACCGAGAAACGATGGACGCTTCATACCGTGCTCCAAGACCTGACAAAGTAATTCGCTTTCAGTAAATATTAAATCTAAAACAAGCAAATAGTTTACCTGTTTAATAGTGGGTGCCAGCGTTCCGCGAACCAAATCCGTAACAGTTTCCGAAATTGCATCATCTCCAGCGCAACTGTACTGCTTGCTGCGCTCGTCCAGCAGTTCTACAAATTTTGCCGGAAACCAACCACGCAATCCGTTTAATTCGCCGACCCAGCAGTGCTCATCCTTTTGACTGATGATCGTTATGATATCATTCTTCCTAAAACCCAACTCATCATCATCGTGCCGCTCGAAATCGTGCAAGGCTTTTGCTCGTCGACTACGCGTCCTAGAGACATTGATATAGTTTTCGTGGTCTTTGGCATGGCTATCCATACTGTAATCAGCAACTAGCTTAATGTGTGCACTCAACTTCGGTTCGATAGCCAAAAAGTGCCGGGCCACTTTAAGAATGGCCTCTCGCAAATCGACCAATATTTCTGTCTGACGAATATTTTTGTTTTTCAACTCGTCCTCCCCATTATCGTTACCGAACAGAATTATTTGCAGCATTGATTTGGACTTCTTCACTTGTCGGCGCGCCAGATGCTGTTTCGGCAAATTTGAACCAGCCTCGGGGTTACCGACCAGCGCTCCCTGATCGGCCATCAAATAAGCCAGATGCCGGCGGCGATGCGTTTCAATTACCATCGGCGAAAGGGAACCTCCCACTTCCATCGATATGGAAAACAGATGCTCCACATCGTCTATGTCACCGGGGATATCCGACAGAGAATTAAAAATTTGGGCCGAATTTTCAAGATTCTTTAGTGAAGGTTCTTTGATTTTGAGCAAACCCAGCGTCAGTTGAAACAGCACAATCGAACCATCGTAGAAGAACCAATCCCAGATTCTGAAAAATTTAAAATTTAGTCAATTATTATTGCACATGCAAAAATTGTCTAAAGTATGAGTAAGTGATGTCACATTTTGATTGAAAAGAAGATGATTTATGAGCAGACATTGATGGATTGATACTAAATTTTGATTGCTAATCAAACATACTCAAGCGAACTTTGTGTTATCTTGTCTGTAATCAAAATTCGATAATCACATAACTTTTTTCTCTATCGTCATGAGAAGAATGTATTCATTAGCATCTTTACTTACCGCAGTAAAATCTTCATATGAACAACACTTGCGAATAGCGTCAAAAACCAATGAAGCGTAATCAAAGACAGCTCAATGTCATGGCTCTTCAAAGTGTCGTCGACGGCGGTTAAATAGTTGCCGATCAGCGTTTGCATTACTCGCTGGTCAGCCTGAATACCGAGAAGGGTCGACGAGTAGTAGGACGCCGGCAGTAGATCTTCCACGATAGTCGCCATCATCCAGAAGGAGTCTTCCTCTTCTAAAAGCAAAAGCAAAGAAGCAGCGATTACGCCCGTTCCCTGGCAGTAGCCAATATCGGGAAAAAGCCAAGCAATTCCGCGCAGGATTCGACGCAACCTAGGAACTCCGGTGCTCGATAGCGAACTGAAGCAGGCATTGGTGGGCATGATTCGCAGTAAATCTTTCTCAATTTGTTTCGAAGTCATGAGAGCATCATTTGAGGAAACTTTTACAATCTCCTGATACGATGTTTCCGATTTAAGTTTCTTGTGTAACGCTCCCGATAGACGCATCCACATCTGTGGCCTCAGGGAATGCGGTATCCCCGATCGTACCATGTTGCGCAACTTTTCCGTCCTAGGAAGGACAACATCCACACTATCCCATGTAAGCTCCGTGGCTTCCTTGTTATGTGAAAACTCCAAATGTGCAACCCATTGTAATCTCTGTGCCGGATCTTCCATAAAGGGAATACTAAGCAGTTTGTTTGAACTTTGCTCTGGCCCATCTTCTTCTTCCACTCGAAAACCAAACTCATCGAATCGATAATCAGGTTGATGATTCGGAGGTTCATTTGGATCCGGTTGCCCCAGCTTAGCCAATATATCCTGCGGCCACATTGACGGGGTCAGCGCCGAAAACGGTCCTCCCGCTGTTGGCCGCAAGCCATCTGCGATGCGTATACTCTCGCCCAACTCAACAAACTCTCCGTCATCCTCAGAATTCGCAGTCTCCAGCTTTTTCTGCAATTCGACTTTATCAGTCCACAGCACCAGTCATCATTCGGTTCACTTACCATATGTTCATCTTTGCCAACATATCCTTCGTGGTCGCGAGAACCGAACAAAGATTTCGCTACATCCATTCAAATGATCAATGTTTCACTTTTCCACTGCAAAAAATCTCTACACCTACGCACCACAAGTTTAAAAACGATTTTTGCACTTGTTTAGTCGAAACATTAATAACTTTCATATGCAACGCAGATGAAAAAAATGTAAACAGGATCCCCCATCAGAATTCAGAAAATGACAAAGACACACGCTAAAATTTTTTAAATCAATTATAGAAAATAGTTTCTCGCATCTGTAAAACTTTTGGTTTCAATTCAGTACTAGATTGTACCAGGCAGTGCTACCAGCACAATTTATAACGAAAGCAAACGAATTCCGTAAAACAAAAACAGGAGAAACCCGGAAAACATTACCCTAACATCCTGTAAAAATTTATTACATTAAATTTTGTAGTATAGAAACAACCCGTTAAAAAGATTTACATTAAATTTTGTAGTATAAACAATGCATCTACAACAGTTTTTATTGTGGACATTGAAACTTACGGTAAATTTATTGTAAAAGTCTCTTTTTTTTCATTTTATTGTTTTTAATTTTATGCGAAAGAATTGGCCATATTTCATCACAAAATTACGGTTGTACAACATTTTCCCGAAAACCGTTTCCCCGAAACCCAGTTCCCCGAAGGATATTTTCCCGAAGCCTATTTCCCCGAATGAACTGTTTTCCCGAATGTACCACTTTCCCGAAAACCAATTCCCCGAATGTACTACTTCCCCGAATACCATTTCCCCGAATATAATACTTCCCCGAAAACCATTTCCCCGAATATACTACTTCCCCGAAAACCGTTTGCCCGAATGTACCATTTCCCCGAAAAGTAACGTTTTATATTTCGAGGTCACAAATTATATAAGTGTTGAAGCTAGGCACATCAGAGATCAGAGTATTAGGCATTACTAGTTCCGTGCAAATGGTATTAAAGTCAACAATATCTCTGAACAAAACATGCACATTTCCTTCAACAATGTTTGAATGCTTGAGAGAATACGTTCAAACATTTTTGTCGAAAATGTTCTGTATCTTCCGCTAGGAAACCGCCACCTTTAGACCAAGCGTATGCAATTAGGCGTCGCACGCAATTGCGGCACCTCACGGACTCAACGAATGGTTGTCCGACTTTCTCTAGAAAACTAAACACCAGAAAATAAAATACCGAAGGATATTCCCCAGAAAGAATCATTCTCCAGAAAACTAATGCTCAGGAAGTACTAAATTCCAGAAAACCAATTCCAAGTATCAAATTCCAGAGAACTGATTCTCAGAAAGTACTATTTACCAGAAAGCTATTGGCAAGAAAGAACCAATATCTAGAAAAATGTTTAACAACGAGTAACCCAAAGTTAAAAATAAATGGAGTGTTCATTTATTTAAAGGAATTAACTTACATCAGGAAACAAAACCAAATTATTCTGCAGTAGGTATTATTATAATTATTAATATCTTTTCTTCCAACCACATCTTCATCTGCTATCTTACAGTTTATTAAGTATCTCTCTTTTCTGGATTTTTCGCGCATCGTCTAATTACCGCATTTGCCCGCATTTTCGACTTTCCCCGAAAATTATTTTCTCGGATAAACGAAATATTTTTAAAATCATTGTTACGAGTACAATGAGTTACGCTTATTACAAGATGTGGCACCTAACTATTTTATCGTACTAGTAGCAAACGTTTCCTAGATGATTCAGGGCGAGACGGCCGTAGGCCGCGAGTGTTCGCCGGCGACCCGCCGTCGGAAGCGCCGGCCACTGCGGGGGGGCAGCCCCCCCGCAGAAACCACCTCTATTTAGGTGCATGTGTTTTCCTAGGTTTGCCGACTAGTAGGGGTTATCCTTTAGTTGAGTCCGAACGAGCGATAGCGAGTAAGGACAGCATATAACCAACAATTAAGTAGACCGAAGGCTGCGAATGTTTTGACATACAGTCGATATTTCCCTACTGCAAGAGTTAAATTCTCTGACTGAAGATGAAAGAAAGAAGCAGTCACCAGCGACTTTGCTGGCCTAGACCGTAATTGAAGAAGATGTGCGCCGTCTGATGAGCGGTATCAAATAACAATAGCAAAATGCGAGAATATCTTTGCAAATAATGACTAATTTTGTTTCAGTTTTTCATGAAATATAATGTCATTACCTTTAATTGACCTTTACACAGTGTTTCGAGTAAAAGTATGGTAAAAAAGGGTTGTAATTATTATTGGAGCATTGCTTTTTGCACCCTTAAGACCTAGCGCCCTTAGCGGTGGCTAGTCTGACAACCGCACGCTACGGCACTGACCTTACCTACATGATCCGAAAACGATTTTTACGTTGGAAATCATACCAAGGGACCTAAGAAGGTCAAAGTTCTGCGTCTGTTCACGAAGATTGATCCATCTATTCACCAAGAAAAATGATAGCCAATCCACCGTTGGATGTAGCAGACTTTCGCACGCACAAATTTGTAAATTTCCGCATACCCAGTCGTAGTAACTAATTTTCAGTTGATTCCGCACGAGCAGAAGTTATTTTATCAGCAAGAATATGTGAAAACTGGTTTTGTTTTGAGGTGTTAAATAGTATGTGACATGTTCCGTCAAAATTCATTGACGTTTCAATTGTTTCAGCTTTATGTGTTTTTCTACTTTTTGATTTGCAGCCTTCTGTGGTACTCAACCCCAGTTTTTAAATTTTAAACTTATCAGATTTGCAGCATAAAACTGCTTTACCTATTCTATAATGCTGTGCAGGGGAAGTAATGGCTTATTTTTAAAAACATGCTTTCCGAAGAAGCGGCATTCGAGAAATTGGTTTTTATAAACTGTATTTTGGGAATCTAGTACCTACATTCGGAAAAGTATTTTTCAGAAAAACTTCATTCGGGGAAAATATTTCCCCGTATGTCGTATAATCTTACATATATTTCTACTTTGAAGATACTGGGAAAAAATTTTTGGGTAAGACCAGACATACACTTGACAACAGGTTTGCAATGCAATGTAACATGAATTTTACTCGTGGAAATCAGGTTTGCGGGGAAATGATACCTTCGGGAAAATGTTTTTCGGGGAATTGGTACATTCGGGGAAATATTTTTCGGGGAATTAGTACATTCGGGGAAATATCTTTCGGGAAATTAGTACATTCGGGGAAATATATTTCGGGGAATTATTACATTCGGGGAAATATCTTTCGGGAAAAGAGTTTTCGGGGAATTGATACATTCGGGGAAATATCTTTCGGGGAGACGGGTTTCGGGGAAATGGTTTTCGGGGAATTGTTATACAATCCAAAATTACTGCTTTTTTAATATTTTATTTTTTCGCTTAAAAGATTAGTTTGATGGTTTGTTTATCGTTTATGACGATAAGTTTTATTGTTTTTACTGTATTTTGTATTCTACTGTTACCATAATTTTTACCTTCGTGCTATGCTTATTTTATCCGGGAATACCGTGTACCCCCGTTGGTATGACCTTCTTTAATCTGAACATTTTTAATCTGTACCCCGGTGGTATGAATGCGTTCACATTAAAAACCGACCAAGCGTCATACACAATTGACGTTAAAGTTGACCGGTAAATTAAAAAAAAAGCAAAAAATCTTAATGCGTTTCCTCTTGCTCCAGAGCTTTGGCAATACAGCTCATACGCAACCTACCTCTCTCCAGCACTCAAAATAGACCATTTTAGTCGAAACTCCCGAGCCAATTTCGTCTTCTACAAACCGAACCTTTAGAATTCGCACATGTTTGAAATGTTTTCAAAACGTTTGTTTTCGTCAAATCAAAACAATAAGTTTATAGGGTGCGCGTCTTGCGCGTATGTGAAAATGAATAGAGTTACCAAATATTCAGATTAAAAATGAACTCGCCCAATCTGAACGAGCTGTTTTTCATATTAGCGGGGGTTGAGTGTACCGCATTTTGCACTGTTAATCTGGCAGTAGAGTGGCGTTTAGTTTATTGTTGCTGCAGTTGAAAACCGTAATAATCGACGTGCGACTTTCGGTTTTATTCTTGTTATGTGTGTCGGAACTACGTCGTAGGTGGTGCGCTGTATAGCGCTTCAGTGTGCGAACACAGCGCACCACGCGCGACGTAGTTGCGACACGCAGAAAAAGAATAAAACCGAATGTCCCACGTCGATTATTAGAGTTTTCAACTGCAGTGCAACAACAATAATCAACTTATGAGTTTGACTTCTTTTTCCTTCTTGCACATCTTTTTTACTTCATATTCCTTGTGCGAAATCGTGTGCGAAACTCGACTGTAATCGTTTAAATCGGGGTAGTCTGAATAGAGGCAAATGTCGCAATAATAAATTGAAAATAAACTTGTCAAACAAGGAGCGATATAAAGGTGAGGCAATGACAATTTATTTACTTAAAAATTCCGTCATCAACTCCCTCATCTCACTTACTTTAATAATCTGTGATTGTGGCAACCCTGTTGGTAGTAAACTTTACTCTGTAGTACTAGAGGCTAGTTCAGCGACGCCGCCAGTGACAGCTGACAGTGTTGTATTCTTCCACACCTTTTGATACCTCATTAGTAGTTCCACCTTCTTCAACGCGAACGCCACGGTTAACATCAACAGCATATAAGTAAATAACGCTGCCGGGTTGTACTATTAACAGTTTGTACCTAATCAATTATAATTAAAAACAACAATGTTTTATCATGTGAGTATTAATACCCTCTAAACAAACAAATGCTTATTCCTGTTAAATTCTCTGTTTTGGTGTTTAGATATCTTTGGAGCACGAAATCCTGCTGCATCCAAGATACTTCGGTCCACAGCTTATCGAAACGGTCAAGCAAAAACTGTACACAGAAGTCGAAGGGACATGCACCGGAAAGTACGGTTTCGTGATAGCGGTCACCACGATCGACGACATTGGTTCCGGTGTCATCCAGCCAGGCCAGGGCTTCGTGGTTTACCCGGTCAAGTACAAGGCTATCGTATTCCGTCCCTTCAAGGGTGAAGTGCTGGATGCGGTAGTTACACAGGTCAACAAGGTAGGAATGTTTGCCGAAATCGGACCCCTGTCCTGTTTCATCTCCCATCACTCCATTCCGGCCGACATGCAATTCTGCCCGAACGGCAATCCGCCCTGTTACAAGTCGAAAGAAGAAGACGTCGTTATTGCGCTGGAGGATAAAATTCGACTGAAGATTGTCGGTACGCGGGTGGATGCCACTGGTATTGTAAGTTGTTAATTTTTAACAGTAATATAATATTTCCCTCATCGTTTTTTTCTTGCTTTTTAGTTTGCTATTGGAACTCTGATGGACGACTTCTTAGGATTAGCTTGCAGTTAGTCATTTACGCTACTTGTTAGTGTGTAAACTAATAACATAACTTTATTTTATAAAATCTTCGCCCAACTAAAAATTGTCTTTTTTTGGTAAATAAGTAAACCTATGCCTTTGCTTACAGTAATTAGGCTTATTCTAAACGACAGATCGGTTTATCGAACCAAAGTGGATAGTATTCTCCATTCCACTAGCAAAATCAAATAGGCGAAACAACTTGTTCGAAGTAAGTCGAACGAAATTAAGATCCGTCGGAGTGCGGAATGAGGGTGAAACATTCCGTGATTTTCTGATGAAGAACATTTCATAGTTTTGATACATTCTATAAGTATATTATACCAGATAGCCGTTCGTATAGAAAGCTTAAAACCGTTGCAAAACTCTATTTCTAACGATTTGCGATACTATAGAATGTTTTTTTACTGAAATCGCCAACTTGAAAATTCCATCGAAAGTATGATTCGATGGACTCACTAATAAGGGTGTAAATGGAAAAAATAGCAAAATTAAATGCATAGTTACTGATCATGCCCTGCCTAAGGAGTATTACAGCTAATTTGGTCGAATCCGCGAAATGAACCTATTCAAAACTGTGGGTGTATATTCTAGGGTCGATGCAATTTGCAACCATCATTTTTACATAAATTTTTCAAATCGTATGGAGCGTTAACAGGTTAAAGATTAAAAGTGGAGGTTAAAAGTGAATGCATCCCATTGTTTTGTCATCATCACAAAAAAAATTTGAATTTAAGGGCGAAGTATAGATTGATTCACGCTAAGATGTATAAACTTAACTTATGTTTTCAAAACCCACAAACGACGCAATGTGATGTTCTTCATAAATTTCAAAACATTTGGAACTAGAACTTAATTTTTTATTTAAAGATGATTTTCATACAAGCTCTGGCGTATGCATTTAACTCCTTCATCCAGTCACGCTTACTCAATTTCCTGTGCCCGCAGTCTGCCGTTCGGATTCGTCACGGCAATGGCCAGCTGCTTCGCACGTTCGACGATCAGTTTACGCTTCTTGGACGACACGCCGTGCGCAATTTCGGCACTGTAAACACGGTTCTGCATCAGCAACACTTCCAACTCGCGCACGTTGTGAACCAGGAATTTCTTGAACCCATTCGGCAGCATATGACGGGTGCGTTTGTTCGATCCATAACCGATGTTTGGCATCAGATATTGACCCTTGAAGCGACGACGCACTCGATTGTCAATACCTTTCGGCTTGCGCCAGTTTGGCTAGAAAAATGAAACACGGTTAGTCATTGAGTTACTTATTTTCTGTTTGATATTTACTTACTGCAAGTTTATCATAGCGGTCCGACTGGTGGCGAATGAACTTCTTCGTTCGCTTCTTGACAATCTTAGGTTTGTATGCTGGTCGAAGAGCCATCTTCTGTGGGAAGCAACAGAGAAAGTGAGGTTAGAATTTGAACCAAGAATGTTTTTTATTTGGAAAAATATTTAAAGACACTGCAATACGATTTTCAAATTTACACTTTTTTTGCAAACTATACTTAATAAACCATTTTATCCTGTAAATAATCTAATAAGGCAAACTTATGCGGAAAAGTTCAGCCCACTTGTAAACAAATCTTTTATTACTGAATGTCGTGTATTACGGCGGTAAAGCTCAAAATTGATACTATTCCAATAAACAAATCAATTATTTGAACACATCAACAGATAATAAGTATTGTTTTTTCTAGAATAACTTAAAAAATTTCTTACTTTTGATCAGAACACGACACGAGGCTGTTCGTTCAATGTGGAAGGGACAATCAAAAAGGAGAGAAACTTGGCCGCTTTGACATAAGCTGTCAACAATGATCCCATTTGACATTAGCATGCTGAGAATTTCTAAACAGTTGGCAGAAATGAGTTGATGCACTGTGAAAATTTTTGATTTGATTGATAGCCCGCATTTTGCACCTTAGGCTGTGAACCATTTCGCGAAATTTTTAACTTTTTGGTTAAAATTTGACAGTTTGATGGTTTTTCGAAAATAACCCTGCTCGGGAGCATGGTTAGTTTTGACCAAGGTTTTGACAGTTCGATGGTTCGCTTCAGAGCCAATGAGATATGCACAGGTGAGGAAGAGAGCTTCGACGTGTTTCACTGATTTGTCGTTGGAATTTTTTTGCATTGGTATGGATGCTTATCACAAAATAAATTTGTTCAAACAACCCGGGTTGAAATGAGATGAATTTTATCTATCAAATAAAAGCAAATCAACGTCAAAAATTCATCCAATTTTAACTCGAACAGAATAAACAATATTTTCATCCTCACCTTATAGGCTCTCATTGAACAAAAAAAACTATCAATACGTCAAATATGAAATGGTTCGCATTCTGAACTGATTTTAACTAACCACTCGAGGAGAAATAACCATCAAACTGTCAAATTTTAACTAAAAAGTTAAAAATTTCGCGAAATGGTTCTCAGCCTCTGGACACCGCAGTCTAAAAGTGCGATTGGCACAAAAAGTGCGACAATGCGATTGCTGTGAGTGAGAAAGAGAAAGAGTGACAACTGCAATGTTGCTGTTTTGTTTTGTCATATACATTGGCATTAGAGAAAATAATCTGGATTAATCCAGCTATAGCTGCAAAGCAGAATATTTAATACAACAATGATTCGCTAATTGAGAGTTCTTTAATTGGGCGGTTCGTTAGTTCGATGTTCACTGCCCAGATAACACAAAATCGTAATAGAAAGTTCACATTAAATCGTTTTCATGTCAATTTCACATTGGAATTGTATAATGGTTAGAGTATGTCAAATCGAAGTGAACAATAAATTTGTTACTTGCGGAACACGGTAACAAAGAGGGTGATTTGGCCTTTCCAAATTTGCAACGTCGTTTATTCGTACGAAGCTTAACGAGCGTTTTAAATTCCTGTGTAGTACATAAATTTTAGATAGTTTTTTGATAATTTTTAGGTTAACTAGGTCTGCTTACGTTTAGTGTCCTTTTTCCTCTCTATTCGCTGACGTACGAGCCCACTGTTAATACGCTTTACCTTTAATTTAAATTTATCTTTAGGCATTAAACTCGTTTTAGAATAGATTTCCTTACCATAGACTTAGATCAGCAAGCTATTCTTTCTTCCGTACTAATCATAGGCATAAGTAGACATACGATCCTAAGTATAAGCAATTTTACAGTAATTTTAAGCACAAATTACCTATAGTTTTTATCTTTACCTTAGATTCACTGTTAGAAAGTAAGTTTATTGCCTCCGTAACAATATTTTATCTACTAACTTTAACCTATAAACTTTTAACTATTAACTTTTGACTTTTAATGATATTTTAAAGAAATTTTAATCAGACTTTTATTTCGCGTCTCACGTTGTAAAGATCAATCTTCTTTTTTCCTTTGTTTACGATTCTCCTACCGTCACTTGCATTCGATACAGCCCACTTTCGCTCGATCAGGGCTGTTGCTACTGGAATGCGTTCGGTGTGTTCGATCCGAGGGGTTGACACTCCGGTGACACTCCCCCCCAGTTTGCTGACTCCGCCTCTGAGTCTGCTAACTCCTGCTTTCCTCTGACATCAAGCACCGCAACCTTAACCGCTGGTCTCTCGTACACGCCTTTCGAAGTTTGGATTGTAACCGTGCGTACTTGTCCGTCTCGGTTTATCGTTCCAATGACGCGCCCTTTCGGCCAGCAGTTCCTTGGTAGACCTGGATCCACTATCAGCACGATATCGTTCCTCCTAATTGGCGGAACCTTCTCATGCCACTTGGATCGCCGGGTGATTTCCGGCAGATACTCTCGCACCCACCTCTTCCAGAAGTAGTTGGCCATTTGCTGAGAGAGATGCCAGCCACGACTCAAGAAAGTTGAATTATCGTCCAACTCGGTCCAGGGTTTGAAACCGTCAGACGATCCCAGCAACCAGTGATTAGGCGTTAGGACGGGGGCTGCCTCATCCTCTATGGGCACGTGAGTCAGCGGTCTTGCATTTAGAATGCCTTCAACCTCAATCAACGCGTTCCTCAACTCTTCCTCTGTCGTTCGACGCGACAACCGAAACTCTGACAAGGTACGTTTGACAGATTGAATAAGCCGTTCCCAACTTCCTCCCATATGGGGAGACGCCGGTGGATTGAAACGCCAGGTAGTAGTCGAAGACACGAGCTCCTGCGCCATCTCGTGCTGATCTAGGGCCAGCAATGCCTGCTTCAATTCTCGCTCGGAGCCAACGAAGTTGGTTCCTCTGTCGCTGTAGAAAACAGCCGGTGTGCCTCGTCGCACCATGAAGTTGCGTATCGCCATTACGCATGAGCTTGTTGACAGTGAGCTAGCTATATCTATGTAAACCGCACGGATCGTAAGGCAAGTCAGAAGAACCCCCCATCGTTTCTCAACCCGTCTCCCTATAGCCACTTCCATGGGACCAAAATAATCAATACCGGTGTGCGTGAAAGGACGAACGAACGCTGCAAGCCTACATACCGGGAGATTTGCCATCGCGGGGGGTCGCGGACGGGCTACTCGCAACTTACAGCGTTGACAGTCGGATCTGACCTTGGTGTATACTCTGCGCAGTCGGCTGATGCAGTACCTTTGACGAACCTCGTTAATCACCGACTCGTGGTTTTGATGGTGAAACTTTTGATGATAGCTTTCTACGATGAGGAGCGTAATCGGGTGGTCACGTGGAAGGATGATTGGGTTGGCAGTATCTGGAGTTAAAAATTTACACATTCCCGTTCTACCGTGCATACGAAGCAGTTGACGTTCGTCGAGATACGGACTCAGTTTGTAAAGCGGACTTCGTTTAGGAAATGTCGTGTTGTCCTTCCTGCGTAAGATTGACAATTCTTCTGAGTACTTATCCTGCTGCGCGATGCGAAGATGAAATTCTTCTGCCTGGCGGATTTCGTCACTAGTGAGGCATCCACTGATCTTGGCGAACTTCTTCGGGCGTGCGTTTTTAATAAACCGGAATACGTATACGGTCGCTCGAACTAATCTCCTCCAAGTACAGAAGTTAGTCGCAGGTATTGCCTCGCTTGTCGTTTCAATGTGCACGTTGACATGTGCACGCAGCTCCTCTGTAGGTTCTGCTATTTTACCTGGTATTACCGGCCACTCTTCTTCTCCTTGCCAAAGAAATTCAGGTCCCTTGAACCACCTGCTGTTACCCGTTAGCGATGGACGACAGTGCCATTTCGTACCCTCGTCCGCGACATTCCACCTCGTTGGAACCCACCTCCATTCGATAACGTTTGTCAGGTCCAGAATATCGCTGACCCTTGCTGCCACGAATGCGCTGTACTTGCGGTGATCAGCCCGTATCCAGGAGAGTACATTTCTGGAGTCTGACCAATAGAAACGCTTTGAGATCTCTATGGATAATCCTTGAAGAACAGAAACGGATAGTCTAGCACCAATGCGTGCTGCTTCAAGCTCCAATCGAGGAATGGTTAAATATTTGAGGGGGGCTACACGGCTCTTCGCTGCCACGAGTGAACATTCGACCGCACCGTTTTCTACGAACCGAAGATATACTACCGCCGCCATACCATTTTCGCTTGCATCCACGAAGGTATGCAACTGTACCTCCATCTGAGATGTAATCCTCGTTTGAAGTCTGTAGCAGCGTGGGATCTTCAAGTGTTCGATCTCTGGAAGGAATTTCAGCCACGTTTGCCACTTTTCGTAGCATTGTTGATCGACGTTGTCATCCCAACCTGCACCCGTTCGCCAGATCTCCTGCATCAGTACTTTGAGATACATGAGATAGTGGGCAATCAAACCTAGTGGATCGTAGATGGTCATCATGATGCGGAGCACTTCTCGCTTCGTAGGACAGCGGGCACCCTCCAGCAGGTCTCTTCCCAGTCTATCCCAGTTGATCTTGTAGGTGAAGCAATCTGTTTTGGTGCACCACCACATGCCCAGTACCTTCTCTGTTGCTAGATCAGACGATAGATCAAGGCTTTTCTCCTCTCCCGAGTTACTGCAAAGTGCCGACAGAACGGCGACGGAGTTGGACATCCAATTTCGAATTTCGAACCCACCTTGGTTGTGCACGTACCAGACTGCTTTTGCTAACTCGATCGCATCCTGCTCTGTTTCTGTACTGCACAACATGTCGTCGACGTAAGTACAATGTACAATTGCCTTAGTAGCTGCCGGGTGCTGTTTGCTGAACCTTTCGGCGTTTTTGTTCTTTATGAACTGCGCGCTCGCTGGAGAACAGCATGCTCCAAATGTCATCACCTGCATGACGTAAACATTGGGTTCGCTCTTCTCGGTATCCCGCCACAAGAACCGTTGACTGTGCTGATCCTCGCTACGTATGCCAACTTGGTGAAACATTTCGCGAATGTCACCACATATTGCGAAACGGAACTCGCGAAACTTGTAGAGGACGGTAACCAGCGGCGTGAGCAGATCAGGCCCAGCGAGGAGACAGGAATTCAGCGAAACTCCATTCGTTTTTGCGGCTGCGTCCCAGACGAGTCTCAGTTTTCCGGGTTTATTAGGGTTGGTAACTGGGAAGACTGGTAAATACCAGACACGTTCGTGGTCCTCCATCAGCTCCTCTTCGGTCAGTTTGCGAGCGTAGTCCTTCGCTACGTAATCCGCAAACTTCTCCTTCAGCATCCGTGCGAGCTCCGGGCTTTTTTCCATCCGCCGTTCAAGGCTATGAAACCGTTTTAAAGCCATGGGCTTACTATCCGGCATCCGCACGTCGTTATAACGCCACAGCAAACCTGTTTCAAACCTCCCATTTGCATGATCGGTCAACTCGTGTAGAAGCTCTATGGCCCGCTCATCATCCTTAGAACGGAGCTGCCTAGAACGCGGCGTTACACCCAAATTCTCAAGAGAGAAATACTCTTTCATAGCGCGTTCTACGAATCCGTCGTCATTTTCCTTCTCCCCGTGCTCACAGCTGCAAACGTGGCACGTATAGTGTACCATATTCATTGGCTTGTCCGTCGGAAAGCCACCGTAGATCGTCCAACCCAGGTTGGTTTTAATTGCGATTGGTTGACCCGGTTTTCCTTCCCGGCTTTTCCTCACGAGCGTCGCGCTTGCGTGCCTTACTCCGATTAGGATACGTGGTCGAACATTACAATAGGGTTCAACCGGAACACCTTCTAAGTAGCGGTTTTCAGCTTGTAGCTGTTTCACGTCTAGTGTTTGAGGCGGTAACTGCAGTTCTTTAACAGTGCGGACATCCTCGAGATGAAACCGCTTTCCCTTTAGCCCAGAGACGTCTATATTAACACTACGGGATTCAGGTTCTGAACGGTGCGTGCCTCCAGTCCACTTGAGGCACAGTGGCCGGGGCTCTCCCGTAAGGTTTAATTCATCTGCCAGTTCCTGGTCCATCAGCGTCAGAGAGGATCCATCATCCAGGAAGGCGTAGCAGTGCATCATTACTCCGTTCCCATACGCTACAATGGGCACGTAACGGAATAGGGTTGTACTCGACCCAGACAAGTGTGCATTGCAAGCTTGTTCGTCGTGCAATGGGTTGACGCTCAGTTCCTTATGCAATAAGGGATGGTGCTTGAAGGTGCAGCCATTTACCTTACAATCCCTCGATTCGCATCCACCTTTGTGCTGTTTCAGGCACTTGCGACACGCTCTTGCCTCGCGTATTGTCGCCCACCGTCCATCGTAAGAGAGTTCCAAGAAGCGTTTACATTTCGCGAGTGACACGCAAGCTCCTTTGCAAGCAATGCAGCTGTTTTGGTTTGCTTTCCTGGCTCCAGTCGTCGTAGATACGCTCGATGCTTGCCCTTTGCTAGAAGACTGCTCAGCGTGTGTGTTTACAAAGGCCTTCGACTTCTTGCGGGGCTCCTGGTTCTGGTCAGGCTCCTGTTGTCTACGCGGCTCAGAAACTAGGGAGGCATCTTCCGCTATGGCATAGATCCACTCACTGAAGGCCACCAGATTAACCCTCCGCAAACACCTGGTGTGTCTCGCCCATTCTAGCTTCATCGAAGCGGGAAGCTTCCCAACTATGTCGCCCAGTAACGAAACGTCTCGCAGGTATTCCTTCCTCCCGCATGCGTCGATCGTAACAGCAAGATTCTGCACTGCCAGCGCAAAATCGATCAACTTATTCATCGAGTCGGCTCTAAGTGGTGGCATAGCTAAGACTTTGTCCTTCAATGACTGTATAATGAACTGCGGCTGTCCAAATCGCAACTTAAGTGCATCTATCGCCCTACGCACTGTTGACGGATGTAGCAGAAAACTACGCACTGTAGCAAGCGCGTCTCCCTTCAGGCAGTTTCTCAAACGAAGCATGTTCTCGTCGTCCGTATACCCGCACATACGCGTTGTGCTTTCGAAGGTGGAAAAAAACATTGGCCACTCCTCAGGATGACCTGTAAACATGGGTAAATCCTTTGCGACGACCTGGCGAGCAGCGAGTTGATTTCGCGTCAGGCTACCGTTTAACGGATTGCTGCTCGTTCCTCTTTGCTGACTAGCGTTTATAGCCCTCGGCGTGGATCGATTTTGGGGAACGAAATCACACGCATCGCACTCATCATCGTCCGTAGAATCATCGTCAGTATCTTCATCGACGTACTCATCGCTTACTTCACCTTCAGCATTCTCCTCACCCTGTTCACGTTCATCGCTCAACCACTCCTTTACTTTGGAGTTGCCGTCCACTACATCATCTCCCGACTCATCTTCGTCGTCTAGATCTGCTAGCTCCTGGCGTACACTAAACTGCTTCTCGATCAGTTTTTTCTTCTCTTCAAGCAGTGTCTGCTCTGCTGCGAGTTTCTGTAGTTGGAGTTTCAGGTGCTCCCGGGAGGATTTCTTCGACGCTGCCGAAGTCACTGAAGCCGCCTTCTGGGATTTTGCGGATTTTTGTTTTGCCGGTTCACGATTCTTCGATGATGATGGTACGTTACTCGTTTCCTTTGCTTTCGTCTCTTTCACAAGCTTCGTCACCTTAGACTTTCGCTTCTTCTTCGCCTTTTCCGCACATTTCACGCAACACCACGGCTCATTTTCGATATCTTGACCGACACCTACACAGCTGTAATGATGCCATTCATCACAGCTATCACACTGTACCATACGGCTATTATCCATTGAGTTACACGTCCGACAATTCTGACCAACGTTTTCGACCGCGAGGGAGGTTTGGCTATTCGCGAGGGAAGTTTGGCTCTTACGGGGAGTCTTTGAAGAGTCTTTGACAGACGAACCTTTCTTTTTATTAACGCTCGGGTTGTTACGGGTATCTTTATTACTATCGGAATTAACGGGGGGGTTTACTTCTGCCGCATCCGCATTTCGAAGAGAACTAGCTTTGCTCTTACCTTGACTGGTAGCGGTGGTTTCATTTCCAGTTGAACTCGACATCGTATAAACGAATTTAAAAATTTTGTTACTTGCGGAACACGGTAACAAAGAGGGTGATTTGGCCTTTCCAAATTTGCAACGTCGTTTATTCGTACGAAGCTTAACGAGCGTTTTAAATTCCTGTGTAGTACATAAATTTTAGATAGTTTTTTGATAATTTTTAGGTTAACTAGGTCTGCTTACGTTTAGTGTCCTTTTTCCTCTCTATTCGCTGACGTACGAGCCCACTGTTAATACGCTTTACCTTTAATTTAAATTTATCTTTAGGCATTAAACTCGTTTTAGAATAGATTTCCTTACCATAGACTTAGATCAGCAAGCTATTCTTTCTTCCGTACTAATCATAGGCATAAGTAGACATACGATCCTAAGTATAAGCAATTTTACAGTAATTTTAAGCACAAATTACCTATAGTTTTTATCTTTACCTTAGATTCACTGTTAGAAAGTAAGTTTATTGCCTCCGTAACAATATTTTATCTACTAACTTTAACCTATAAACTTTTAACTATTAACTTTTGACTTTTAATGATATTTTAAAGAAATTTTAATCAGACTTTTATTTCGCGTCTCACGTTGTAAAGATCAATCTTCTTTTTTCCTTTGTTTACGATTCTCCTACCGTCACTTGCATTCGATACAGCCCACTTTCGCTCGATCAGGGCTGTTGCTACTGGAATGCGTTCGGTGTGTTCGATCCGAGGGGTTGACACTCCGGTGACAAAATTGTTTTGCAGTCGTGCGTGTCTTCATATACAATTCATGACTGTGAATTATAAAGCAGTATAGATGATTGCAATGTTTGCTTATATCTTAATCATATTGTCAATTTCAAGGAAAATTGTACCATCGAAAGTGCGATATCGCTCATAAAAGTGCTATTTTGCATTAAATCGTTTCGGTATCTTCGGCGCACTTTTTCGTTATCTTCCAAGCAATAAGTGCGCCGAAGAGACCGCAACGGTTTAAGCTAAAATAGCACTTTTATGAGCGATATCGCACTTTCGATGGTACAATTTTCCTTGCAATTGACAATATATTCAGGAGTATTTAGTTGCGTGTTATAAAAACTACGCAAAATAGAATAACAAATAATTGTCAAAATTTTCGCACGTATATCGCCTCCACTTTGGTACATATATGTTCTTATATGGCGAGAAATATAACTTTTTCGTTCAGATATGATTTCGTATATCTCAGTTGCAATCGAGATATACAAACCAAATGGTTTACTGGGTGGAGTGGTGGAGTTGGCCTATTTCCAATTAAAAAGCACTTGAATGTCAAAATTCCATCGTTTCGAAATTCCTATCAACTGTCAGTCGGCCTAATTAACAAATCATGATTCAATAGTTGGAGTGCAATCATGACTCAATTAACAAATTCAGGCGCAAAAAGAACCGAATTACAAGCACAGACAAACAGACGAGACTCGCGACACCGCGACGCGCGAGTGTTGTCGAGTTTTCAGTATAAAACCATACAAATGTAAAAACCACCCCATCGGCAGGCAACCATGTTTTCGCCTGATTTGAGCCAGCTGTCAAATTTTGAGCCCAGGACACGCTGTCGCTGACGTTCACTGCAGCTCGATATAGAGACGTCGATCGGGTGGTAAAAACCCTACTGCATAAAACCCTGCTAATGCAAGCTACTCCGCGACATGCATAACAGAGGGTGCTAGTGTGCAAGCAAAATGTGTAGGACGATGGTTTTTAAAGGATTTTCTTCAATGTGTCATGTCAGTTCGTCAGTGCTATAGGCTTTAGGTGACACGAAGTTTGTTTGTTGATCGTAGTCTACCGACTCCCGAATGGGGACCATCCTAATCCACTTGGGCGACTTCAACGCGAAGATTGGCTCAAACAACGCAAACCTTGAACGCGTTATGGGACGCCATGGCCTATAGGAGAGATGAACGAAAACGGGGAGCTGTTTACAGAATTCTGCGGTAATAACAACATGGTCATTGGTGAATCGCTCTTCCTCCATAGACCAGTACATAAAGTTACGTGGGTTTCTCGCGATGGCCGAACAGAAAACCAAATCGACCACAACTGCATCAGCCGAAAATGGCGAAGGAGCCTTCTTGATGTACGCAACAAACGCTGCGCTGATATCGCATCCGGCCATCATCTTGTTATCGCTGAAATACGTTTACGCGTCGCACGTGTCCAACGACGGGAGGAGAAAGTCGGGTGTCGTTACGACGTCCGCCGATTGGAGAATTCTGAGGTGAGGCCTTTGTCGAACAACTTGAATCCCGAGTCTCGGAGTTGCTACCTGGTGGAACCGTCGAAGAGCAATGGCCCGGCATCAAGAACGCCTTTATCACGATCAGTGACCAAACCCTCGGCAAAGCGCGCAGTGGGCGAGAGGAGTAGATTTCGGATGAAACTTGGAGGAAGATCGACGAGCGGAGAGAGGTGAAGGCCGGCATTGAGCGAGCGCGAACCAGATCGGCTAAGACAGCTGCCCGTCAACGATACGCCGAACTGGAGAGGGCTGTTAAACGTGATTGTAGGCGGGACAAGAGAGCCACTTGTGGTCCACATGCCCACATGCCCTGGCGGGAGTTGTGGGTTCCAACGAATCCGGTTATAATCTCAGATTATAGCTTGGTTCGCCAAAAAAAGCCCATTTCTTTCCCCTACCGTCCCTTCATCAATTGTAGAACCATCGTTTCAAAAAATATTAAGCTGTATTTCGTTTACAAAACTAAAAAGTTATAAGTCTTTGCCAAGCTCCTGCCAACAAAATAAAAAAAAAGTTTGTTCCAATACATTGTGTAGTTTCTGAGAAAAAGGTGTGTGTGATCGTTTTTCGGCCACTTCCCGTGGTCGGATCACACCAAACTTAGTATCAAAATAAACGGAAAAGACTGCAGAATCAAAATCTGAAATAAAAAAATAATGAATTTTTTAAAATTTTTAGTCGCCCCTTAATCGCGTCAACTCTGAGGCACCATCGCTGGATGAAATTGTAACAACCATCAAGAGTATGAAATCCAATAGAGCGCCAGGGATAGACTGTATTTCAGCCGAAATGCTCAAAGCTGACCCATCTTTGTCAGCCCAGATGATGCATCAGCTTTTTAGCAATATATGGGAAACCGCAACTTTTCCGTTGGACTGGATGCAGGGCATATTGGTCACAGTCCCTAAGAAAGGAGACCTAACTGAATGTGGTAACTCTGTATTACTCTCAAAGTACTCTGTAAGGTAGTCCTCAACCGGATCCAGGAGAAGATCGACGCTACTCTCCGGCGGCAGCAAGCTGGATCCCGTGCTGGCCGATCATGTGTAGACCATATCACAACGCTCCGCATTATATTGGAGCAGATCAACGACTTCCAGGACTCTCTTCTGCTGGTGATCGTTGACTTCGAAAAGCCGTTTGACCGACTCAACCACGAAAACATTTGGGGCGCACTTAGGCGTAGAGGAGTTCCACATAAGCTAGTCCATCTCATCGAGGCTCAGTACGAGGCGTTCTCGTGCAAGGTTTTGCATGACGGCATCTTGTCCGACCCCATAAGGATTACTGCTGGCGTGAGACATGGCTGCATTTTATCACCGCTTCTGTTTCTCATCGTTATGGATGAGATATTAGTTGGAGCAATTGACAGTAGACCAAATCGAGGATTGCCTTGGAATCCTCGAACGATGAAGCAGCTAAATAACCTCGACCTAGCCGACGACATTGTCTTGCTCGCACAATTCCGAAATGATATGCAGAGCAAGTTAGATGACCTCTCCGAGTGCTCCCAGGCAGCAGGTCTCACAGTCTATGTAGCGAAAACTAAGTCTATGATAGTGAGCATTGGCAATTCCACCAACTTCACAGTAGCGGAACAACAAGTTGAGCAGGTAGCCGTCTTTCAATAGCTTGGTAGCCAGACAACGCCCGATGGTGGTACCAAGACTGATATAGCCACACGAATCAGGAAGGTCAGGGGTGCCTTTGCAGGTCTGTGAAACATTTGGCGCTCAAACCACATCACTGTACGTGCAAAAATCCAAACGTGCGAAAATCGTGAACGTAGGTGGAAGTGGATCTGACACACCTTGAGGAAAGGAGCGAACGAGGTCTGCAGAGAAGCACTTGACTGGAATCCACAAGGACAGCGTAGAAGAGGCAGAGCCAGGGCCTCATGGCGACGCAGCTCAGCCAACGACATCCGGGCAGTAGACGAGAACCTGTCCTGGCGACAGGTAAAAGCCACGGCGGGTAACCGTCAGCAGTGGAGAACTCTCATTTCATCCCTTTGTTCTACCAGACCGGCGGACATGGACACATAAGTAAGTAAGTAAGTAGTGGGATATCGCCCGACAGTTTGCTGTATATAATCTGCACTGCATTTCATTTTGCAATAATCGCTATTGAGTTAACCATAAGCTTATTATTAATTTATGCGCGCTTGTGTGTATTGCAGACTCGGTAACCTTACAGCTACGACGTAGAGTAAATATTCGTATATGAAAATGTAAGCAAATTTTCTATGCTATCCATGAAAAATAATCTGGAAAAAGTTTTACACAAAGAAAAGTCGCAAAACTATGTTCTACAGTGTGACACATATATATTCGAACAAAAATCATTCTATGCTAGCAGCGGCAAATACAATTAATACAATCAAGCTAAGACCATGTGTGTGTCATCATGCCTTAAGTCTTACTTGACGTAGTTTCATTTTTGTATTGTGTCTCGTTCGGTGTGCGTACGTACCAAAGTTTGAGTTACGGTCGTTGATAATAAATAAATTCCGAAACGGTGCTACATACGGCACTATTTTTCGTGACCTCAAACATCACGGCATAAAAAGAGGATACACTAAAAAGATTTGTTGAGACGGGATCTGCTGAAAACCGTAAAAAACCAGAAGAAAACGCAGCGTTAGAACTGCAGAGGTCAAAAAGGCTGTTTTAGAACGAATTCGTCGCAGTTGCGACCGGTCCACACGGAAAATGGCAGTGCAGCTGAATATCAAAAGCAAAAGTCTTCGTCGAATTTTGAAAATGGATCTGAATAAAAAAGCATTCCAAAAACGTAAATCCATGGATTAATGGAAGCAACAAAACAAAAACGGCAGGAAAGTGATCTATTCTGACGAGAAGTTGTTTCTTCTTCGTACCCCGCATCATGCTCAATATGACCGGTTGTGGTCGGTTTCGATCATGGACGTTCCAAAGCACAAACGAAATGTACCATGATACCAAAATCCATCAGCGGTCATGAGGAGGCATTTCAAAGAAAGGGAAACTTCCTCTTGTATTTATTGACAAGGGTGTGGAAGTTAATGCAAAATACTATCTAAAAATGGTCTTAGAATAAAATTTGATGCCTTATGTTCGAGGAATGTATGGTGAAGACTATTACTGCTTTCAACAGGATGGAGCTTCTGCCCACACTGCAAATCTTGTGCAGACGTGGTGCAAAGCCAATCTGACAGATTTCATATGGAAAAACGAATGGTCCCCAAGTTCTCCTGATTTGAACCCACTAGATTTTTGTATATGGGGGTACATGCAGCAGAAGCTCAAGTATTATGAATATCATAATTTGGATGAATTCAAGTTTGTTATCAACAAGATATGGGATAATATTCCGATGAAGTAGTGCGTGCCGCGTGTAACGACTTCAAAAAGCGTTTGAAGCGTGTTATCCAGGCACAAGGCGATTCAATAGAGTAATGACTGTTTGTTGCGTTCTGTATCTATGAGTAAACAACTTCTAAAACTAAAGTTCGAAATAAAGCCTTTATTTACAAAAATATATGACTTTGTTTTTGTTCGAATACATATGTGTCACACTGTAATTCATGAAAGTTTTTAAAATATTTTTCCCTGTTCGCCCAATTTATCACCTTTCAATGACGAAAATTTCACAATAGAGTAATTTTGGTCCCTCAGCTACGACCGGAAAACTAACGACTAAATACGCCAAATGACCTCAATAAATTTAATATTACATGAAAGAAAATTACGTATCTCCTTGGTACCGACAGAATTTTACGGGGGTCTGATAATTTGGGATATGTTTAGTTCAGGGATGTGTGATACATTATGCGGATTAGTTATGCTACTAAAAAGTGTAATTTCATTATAATAGCTTTTATTTCTTTTCTACCGTAATATGGGTATAAGCTTCTAAATATTTCTCGCAACCACGATTCATCTTTTTTCCTGTTCTTATGAATCGTAAGATAGACACATTTGTTGTATGCGAAAGAATGCAACGATCACGTATTCAACTTAAGGCTGTGAGGGATGCTCTATGAAATATTCAGTTGGGATATCTCGAACCAATAATTCGTTATGATAACACTCTCATATAGCCTGAATATATTTCCATTGTCGGTTCTTCTGATTAGAAAAGAAGAACTACATGGTGGGACTTTGGGACAACAGATACCTTGTTTCTTCTGCTGTCGTCAGTCGGCATGAATTTTGACCGGCAGTTATTGTCTATACACTGGATTTAATGCGAGCAAGAACATAACAGTTTGCTAAAATGTCGACTTAGATTGGGACAGACTTGGACATATCAAGCGCGTCTCGTTTGTCTCTATGGGAAGGCAATTCAATTGGACAAAAATAAATAAACGTGTAAATTATTGCGTATAACACGGCTGTGTTATTCATCTAAAAATAACATTACTAAATTACAAGGAAAATACTGTTAGACTCCAATTCTCTCCGTTATTTGAAAGATATATATTGCTATTTCTGCGACATTTTTTTATTACGTCTTATTTTGGTCAGCTCAAAATTCTATTCTTTTCGATACCGCATTTTAGTTGCAGTTCATGTTTCGACATAAATCAGTACTAATGGAAACGTGGATAGAAGCTTTCCATTTGCTGAGTCTGAGTGTATCTAATTTTTTCATTAAAAATGTCACCAGCACACCTTTGAACACCTATCTCTCCTACATCTTCCATTATCGGCAAGTCGAGTTTGTTTACATTAGTTTAGATAGTTTTTAACTTTTATCAAGGCACTTCAACTATTACATATTCTCAAGCGGTTTTAAAGATCTTCGTCATATACAAGGTTAACCTTTCGTTTAATTTTTTATAATTGAATTACACCAAAGAATGTTCCTCTAAGAACCGTTTGAAACATAAGAATACAGATGCATTGAGTTTGGCATCACCGAAAACTCCCGAAAAACAGAAATAATTCTACGCAGAATCGTGTAATGGATGAAAAACATACGCTTGACAGGGAAGCCAAATGCACTTCTTATAGGCCACTTTAGTCTAGTGGGTTAAGTGTGTGTGTGTATGTGACGTCGACCGCATGCTTTCTATTGCTTAACTACTGTGTTCGAGTCACATATTTTAGTCCAACGGTTTGACCGTTCCCATCACTTTACCCTCAAACAGGGGTAACACTTCGTTGTCGTTGCTGATCTCCTCCTGAATCACCGGGCTATCCAGATCGTCGCAGTGAGTTTTAAAGAAGAATCTGCAAAATGCGGGAGTTATTGTACTTTGCTTTCTAAAACGAATGTTTCTTGGTGTTAAGCCCAGGAATGTTTTAAACTGTGGAAAATTTTGGCAATCGCTTTTTCTACTACAAATCCGAAAATATCTTACAATGGGCGCTTTTCGATAATCATTTTCTCTTGAACTGAGCAGTTTGTATCGGTGCGTTTTCTTACAGAGTAATGGCAATGATAATTTCGCACGAAATAAATTGCGTTCGAAATTTCAAGTTTCAGGATTTTATAATTTCCAAGCCCCCACGGATATAATAGGGTTTAAGAGTTTATGTCTACAAACATGTAGTTGGTCCGTAAATTATTGAGTTGCATCTGTAGCAGCTAGGGTACGGGAGGGTATTTTCAGCCCATTAAGCAATGGCATCTATTTATTCGACCTATGGCCTAGTTCTAGTGGAAGAACAGGTGGTTTTAGCGTTCTTTGAATAAAAAATAGTGGATTACTTACAGGTTTGAGTAGTTATAACATATTAAAATTGTATGTCGGCAAAGTATATTTATTGGAGAAAGAAAAGGCAAATAGGCTGAATTTAGAAACCTACTGAAAATACCCTCCCATACCTTATAAGCGATATAATTTAATAGGCAAAACGGTAAATTCTCAACAATCACGTAACAAAACAACTTCAAAAACATAAGAATGTAATCAAAAGCAGACGAAAACTCACCGATAGTTCCCCTTCTTCGGCAGGTAGTCCTTAAACTGCTTGAGCGTGGGCGGGTGGCTACCGGGGATTTTCATCCGGTACGGCACCTCTTCGTCGCAGAACAGGTAAACTACGACGATGAATTCCGTTGCCGTTGAGCTCTGTGGTTTGGCAGGTATTGGAGGTGGCACTAGTGAACTGGAAGTGGCAGCTGGTGGCAATGGCAGAGGTGGCAGCGGGTGTTGATGTCGTTTCGATCTGTGGCAAAAAAGAGGAAACATTCGCAGTTAGTTGCAGGGAAGAAATTGCAAGAAGTAGGACGCCAAACCTTTTCGCTTCATCGTCCAGCCGCCTACTGGATTCCTGTAGAAGGTGGGTGGTATTTCCGATCGACATGTCGGCGTGCATCGTTCGAGAAAGTGGACGCGAACTGTTTGTACTCATACTGGGCGGCATGTCCTTGCTGCTATATTTGCTCAAAGTATCCGTTGACAGTAAACTAATCCCGCTATCGGTATAGACGGAAGGCCATTTGTTATTTAGCGGTTTGTTTCGAGGTAAAGGTGGTGCTGCTGGACCAGCCATATTCAAAGGATGGCCCTCTGGCATTGATTTAGAATGTCGCATCGACGATTGTGCACCTATAGAAAGTAGAGCAAATTAATTATACGGATTAACTCATGCAGAAAACTTTGACTCACTCATCGATCCACTTCCAAAGCTTCCTAGCTCGTAACGTCTTGCGCGGCTAATGTTGGGACACGGGGACATAATATCTGGTGATCGACTGGGCGTTAGATCGGACCATACCCTGGAAACGTGTTTATCTAGGATATCTTGATCATTATCGTCCTCTACTTGAAGCTTCTGTCGAATGGCATCCGCAAACGATCGATTACTTTGAGACTTGTCCATTTGGTCAATCTAAAAATAAAATAAAATATGAAGGTCGAAATGGATATATTATTTTTGCAAGTGAACCTACCTCTCGAACTTTCCGTATGACTTCTCCCTCTTTCTCTTGGGCTTGCTGAACCGCTAACAGTTTATTCATTAATTCCGTTTGAAACTGTTCCGTGGATAGCACCTTCGGATGCACTCGTTGACTTCGAGGTATCTATGAAGAAAAGACATATCAAACCAAATATTTCTAAAAATATATGTGTCAAGCAAACTTACGTGTTTTAAGTTGTCGTTGAAAACAACATTTTCATTGATCTGTCTTTGCTCCAATGCCGAATGCTGCCGAGATTGGTGTCTTCGTTGCGTGTGAGACTGACCGTCGCTGTAACGAGGCAAAGAGTTTGCAAATTTTTATTATGCTCCAGAATAAAACACGCTCCAGTTGCTTCCAAATTATCACACCACACTCAAATGGATTAGAGACGAAATGCTATCTTCAATTATGCCGTAAATGTTCATTTTGAATACAAATTTATAAGTCAAATAACTAAAAATGTTAGTTTCAAATACAGTCTTAGAAAGCACAACTATTTGATTCATTTTATCGTAATTGTCATTAGGTGTATGAAAATTTAAGAACTCGGATAAATAATTTGAAAATATATGCTTAATACTTACTGGTACATGGCCGGTGGTGGCATCTTGTCGGACTCGGTACGACCCGAACTGAGACTGGCCAGTTCCGAGTCACGGCGGGAGACCGGATTATAGGATGCATAGTTCATATACACAGAATATCCGTGTGCTCTACATGCAGAAGGTGAGAGATATTGGGTGTTCCAGGAAACGATGGAGAAGGCAGATGGATTGTAGTGTGGCACAGAGTGTGGAACATTTATATATTTACAGAGGGTGATCGGTGTGGTAGACGGACGGTTGAAATGGTGGAAGCGGGAGCGGCCATCATGGATGAATGTTGAATTGCAAAAGATTTCAACGGGAGGGCAAGCGGGTAGCACACAACGAGCGCATGCGTTTTCGAATGGTAAGGATAACATAATGAAAACGATAGTAAAAAAGCGGCAGGAGTGCACACACAAACGAAGGGAACACACAGGATTGGCGATGTGAACAAATGATGATGGAAAATGAAAAAAAGAAAGAAAATAAATATGGTTGAATTAAAACATAGAAAAATGATAATAATAATAAGTCACAGAATTTGCCTTGACAGAAGCGCATTATTTAGCGCGCTTTTGTTAGCAGCAGCTTTTTGCATTCGTCAAACGGCAAATCATGTTGAATTTTTTATAACTTCTAAAAGTATCAAAGCTTAAACGCTACATTGTCTAAATATTGTAAAGCACATAATAGTCTTGCAACTAACAGAATGAGATATGCTGCTTACCCGGGCGGTCTCATTTCAAGACGTCGCTTCTGTGTGGCCATAAGAGCATCCTTGGTCAGTGTCATAGCCGGTTTCCCGGAAGGCATACTTGCGCTGCCTGCTCCACTGACGCTAGACGAAACCGAGATACTGCTACCGGCGATTCCAGGCCCAAGAGCACCGTATAACTTTTCGATCTCCTCATCATTGACCTTTTCAGGCTCTAGTACAGAATCCTCGTGCAGGGTTGGCAAGGTCGAAGAACTATGCAACAACAGTTCCGAGCAACTGTTCGTCATCGAAGATATCGTACCGGTGGAAGTTCCTGATATTCCCAACGATACTCCAACACAACTGGGAGCTTCGCTTCCACTGTCGCTACTCGTTTGCTTGTTTTGAATATACTGTATGTACATATCGGACTGCAGGAAATTGGGATAGATTGTATTGCCGATGATGGCCGCCACGTCCGCTTGCATTTGATCAAAAATGTCAGGTGCCAAAACGATATCATTTTTCAGCCCAGCCTTGATCATGTTTCGCATCTGATCGCTAACGTGAAGCTTCGAGCCGCGCGGCGCCCGTTTCAGAAACCGCTTGTATATTGCACCGATCAGTTGGGTCATTTTTTCGTTGTCCCGTTGCTGCTTGAGTCCCTCACAGGCAAAGTAAAAGCTGAACTGCTTTAAGTGTTCGTCACCCTCCTGCTCCTGGACGAAGCGCTTGAACAGCGCCGCACCTTCCTCATCTTCCAGCAGGCTGGATAGCTTTTCCGACCACCGGTAGTAGTTCGGCGGCGAGTCACGAGCTTTGTCCGTATTCAGGTTTTCCGTCATCTAATTGAAAATATATAGATAAGTTGAAAAATTAGCACATAAAAAAATAAATTCTCAAATACTAATCAATCCAAACTGGGTTCGGGATATTTTCAGATTAATATGGTAGACGGAATCGATATTATGTGTAATTTTTCAGCATATTTCTTGCAGATAATTGGACAAAGAAAAACAAGGGAAATTATAATCTTCAGACATTTCAATTTATTTATGTAATCGAATCTAAGATACACAGCCAATATGCAACGTCTTGACTTTTGTTAGGCGTGAGATAATTTAGCGGTTTCCTGGTCCAAGAGCTGAAATAGTGGTGTTACATTGGGAGGCAAGAATTTTGCTTTGAGCTAGCGTCTGAAAACAGCTGGTCTTGGAAGTGATGGTAAGGTGGTACAATTCATTGGTAAGGAGAAGTAAGGTCTTTGCTTCGATTCCTGTGTCCTGTGTGAGAATTTACGCACGCTTGGAACAAATGACTCATGAATGGAATATTTCACGAGTCATTCACGCATTCTTTAACGATGCATAATCAGCTGGTATTAGTGTATTTTTGTAGGCTTTTGGGTTTTTGGTTGTCCTAATCCTAACCACAAAGATTAGCAACTTGTAAGTTTCAGAATGCATTGCAAGGTTTGAAGATAACACGATCGTAGACTGACCCATTTGCAGAATACTTTGGGAAAAATATGCATGGTTGAATGCTGTTAGTTGGCAATACTATTTGATACGTGCGCCATTTTGACAACTGTAACTTGTTTTATGTTTAGTGCTTTTGTTCCACATACGGTCGACATGATCGTGCTTCAAAGCAATTATTTCAAACAGCCATCAATTGTGCACACATTACTTTTACTCTATGATAGGATAACGCCACATCGTCAGAAACATCGCGTCCTATAGTACGTACTGGAGAAGTTATTGCTGCTGTAGAACATAGTGTCGAGTAAGACCCAAATGAATCCATTCGGGTTCGTGCTCAACAAATAGATGCACGATGAATCCGGCTAGAACGTAACACCTAATGGTGACCGCTGCAGGACCCATGATCACCGATTTTTTCTTACCAAAATTGACGGGCCTTCACGTGGAGGAACTGTGGTTCCAACAAAGCGGTACAACATGCCACAACACGTGTGCTGATTTGTTGAAAGGGACGTTCGTTAACCAAAAATGATCAATGTTAAAAATAGGATTTGCTTTAACTTTGTATAATTTATAAATTACTCGGAGAAGATTTTACTGATTTTGAATTTTTTACAATCGACGGAGAAAACGGTACAAGAAAGTAATGAAACAAAGGTGTTTAAAGTATCCAAACAGACTGTAACAATACGTGAAGGGAAAAGAGAGGAAAATTGACTAAGGAAGGCAACGCTTATTAAGAAGTGTTGAATAAGCGCTTATTAAAAAGTATACCGTTCCTCTTTACCTAAGCTGGGAAATCTGCTGATCGAACCAAGCTGCAGTACTGGACAATATAAAGTACGCACCCGCTCTCATACTATATAACACGCGGTATCTTTTTTATTGTCAAACATATGAACTCGGTATATTTGGACAAATTGTAGCATTTTCGATGCTTTAAACGATTTATGTATCGTTAAATATAAACATTAGCTATTTTGATCAAGCTATTGGATAGTTCTAGAAAAAGTCAATTTTTAGTTGATCATAATAAAGTACGCACTACTAATATAAAGACTGCACAACGCCGCCTACTGCATAACAATAGTTTCCTCGCCATCACACTGCAGCGAAGTGTCAAAACAAATTGTTTGTGATTGATTTTTCATTACTGGTACGCGTTTTTATCTGGTACGATGGCAAAAAGCAAATTTGTGAAGATATCCGTAAACTTATCGTTAAAAATCGTAAGAAAGGTTTCTCGAATAGAGATATTGCTCGAAGATATGAAATTAGTGAGGCAGGAGTACGAAAAACATTGAAAAAATATGAGGAACTTGGAAGCGGGAAAGACCGGACTGAAAGAGGAAGAAAGCGGAGGACTACAACCAGTGATGATCGCCTGATTCGTCGAGAAGTGGCTAAAGATCCGTTCTCTACCAGCCGTGTAATCCGAGAAAATACGAACTTAAATATTTCCGAACGAATTGTTCGTAGAAGACTGAAGGAAATGGGATTTAAAAATGGATTTGCTCAACGAAGGCCATTTATCCGAAATGTTAACAGGTTTGTTTATTTCATATTCAATATTTGTTTTTAAGTAATATTAATTTGTATAGGATCAAACGTCTTAAATTTGCTCAAAAATATATCGACAAACCTCTGGAGTATAAAGCCTCTGTATAAAACATCTTCTGAAAGTACATCTATAAAGCTAATTTTTGTTCGATGACTGTGAATAGTTATCTACTATAAATAATGAGAAAAGCATGAAAGTTTCAAGATGTGGTAAGTGCGTACTTTATTTTGTTCAGTACTGTATAATGGGAACCGATTATAACCGGATTCGACCTCAATTTCTCCCAGACCTTGTACGACTTTTGTTAATTAACTACTAACGAGACCAAGTTTATAACAAAACGCAAAGGAAATGATAAACACCACCCTGAAAAAAAATTTTTCTTTGTATTTCTATATTGTGGGTTACACCTTCAGTCGGGATTGAAACTATCAATTTCATGGGCAGACAACCGGACATATTTCCAGTAAGCCTCAAATGAAACATTTCGTCGTCACAAAAAAAGCACTGTACAGCCCGAAAAAAAATTTACATTAAATTTTGTAGCAGAAAGAATGGGCCTACAACAGTTTTTATTGTGGGTGTAAAACTTATGGTAAATTTATTGTAAAAGTGTCTCAAATTTAAATTTTATTCATATTTTTTTTATTTTAAGCAATAGATTTGTCCATATTTCATCACAGATTAACTGCCTTTTTTAACTATTAATTTAATTAATTTAATTAATTAACTATTTCATTTCGTTGTAAATGAAAATTTTTGTTTGCGCAGAATCGATACTTAACAATCCGTCATTTTTATGGTAGAATCTCTCAAAACCATGAACGTTATGGTGGACTACAATAAGTGTGATGGTTTGATTATCTTTTCTGAAGATAAGTTTCATTATTTTTACTGTAAGGAAGAGTAAACAGTGAGACAACAGGAAAAGTGAATCAACCAGAATAGCTACGTCATAAAACATTCAAGATCCATAATATTTTCATGAAAAGTGAAGTTTGTGAACCTACATCGCATAATATAGTTTGAGAAAAATTTCTTGATTTTTAAATATATTTTTCAATAAAAATCAGGGTCAAAGTAAATTTTTTGCCATCATTTTCAAGTGATTTTGAACAACAAAACACAAATTAAATTAAAATTACTGCATGGCATCACATATAGTAATAAGAGTCAATATTTAAAAAATATGACAGTCGAATTGTTTGCTAACGTTAGTGAAACTGACATGTAGCTTTCGCCATGCAATTTTTTTATATTCAATTTATAAATCACTAAATTATACGATAACGGCCATGTACATCAACTTTGCAGCTTTCCGAGGCTTGATGATCAGAAGCGCTTTCTTTCCCCACAAAGATATCCACAAAATCACCTGAGTTTGAAACAAAACATTCCACCTGAGTTGCTCAAAACATTCCGCAACATAGTGGCCTATATCCATGGGATTTGTAAATATCAATAATGATACAAAACTTGTATAAAATGGACATTGGAGAAAGAGTATGACGACTGGGTATGAAGTATCGTGCTCTGACGTCATTTTTGGACTTCCGGTTTTCTGAAAATTACCGCATATGACTGGAAATAATGCCAAATCTCCACAATGTGGGTATCAGATCAAAGGGTTTAACGAGTAGAAGTCGAACATTATGTTCCAACGTAATTTTGAAATCAAAAATGGTCGAATATCGATTATTAGCAAGTCACTTGTACATATTATGCGGAACAGAACGGTCGTGCGATTTTCAATAAATCTAGCCAATTCGTCCGTTTTGACGATAACGTGGATATTGTCAGCAGAACGTTTGTGGCGATGGCTGAACAGGCTAAAGTACGCATCAGCGATGGTTGGGTTAAAGTTAAATACGTCTAGAACAATGTATGGTCTGACCGGTGGAACCTGGGCCAACTGAGGCCGTTTGGGCAGTAGTGAACGATCGACGGCAATGACTTTCCGATTCATTTCCCTTTGTTGCCAGTACAAGTACAAAGTACATATAAAACGTGATCAATTTCATAATGATTTGAAACCCACTTTACTGATGTAGATTGGAGCCAATTTTAAAGTGTATCAACGGAACCACTTCAATTGAAACCAAAGCTGCATTTCTTCATTGTAGCGATATCACAGAAAGTAAATCATTTTTAACAGACATTTCCAAAACGCATCTACTGAGGTCTGATTTTTCGGCCGACTTTCAATCTGAGATACCCACTATGGCTTTCATATTTGATGGCAACTAAAATTCAGTTTTTTTCGCAAAGCTTCCCGATGATTGAACTATGCTATTTTTGAAACCAAAGTCCGATAGAGCTTATTACTGATAATCATCGATGTTTTTCTTAAAAATTATTTAAGATACTCTGCGATTTTTAAATTTTATATACCTTCGCGTTATTTCGAGTTCTAGTTAGGTTAGCATTCGATTTTTCCACAACTACTTTTTTGTACTTTGTTACTACTTTTTGTTTCTTCTTTCATAAAGGCAAAAGGCCCGATCAAGCTACGATTTTGCTTAGAATTGATTGGTCGCATGTTACTATTGGCATTGGGTTTCATGACACAATTGATGTTAAGGCGTTGATCCCTATTTAAACTTACCTTCCGACGACTTTCTTTTCCTGGTACGGGTGGTCTAGGTCCACTAGACAGGCAGGCAGTGTCATCAAATTTGTATGAGCTATACTGACTCATCGGAAAACAGTTTGCAGCTTTGGATGCAGCTTCTTTGCACGGAAGACAGCTTTGCAAAAGTTATTTTTTACACTCTCTTTGCGGTAAAAGTGACTGCATCGAAAACTTACGTCAACCTGATTGAGAGATTACCTATTCCTTCGTATAAAGTGTTGTTTTCGATTGCGGTTACTCAACAACCTATAGGTGATAATTGAACAACAGGTCTGCGGTTTTCCAGAAGCAGAGAAAATTGGCTCCCTTTACCCAAAGCCGTCGTGTGTGTTCCCAATAGGCGCGTTCAATGTTATCTGTAAAATAAGACAGACAAGAAAATGATGTGGTTAGAAATATGCACGAGTAAAATGAAGACTATCATCAAATAATTTGGTTGCAAAAATTGCTTGACTACTGTACTGGATGAGATACAAGATGTTTGCTACCCTTATAAAAATATTCTTCAAATCCAAATCAACAATTCAGCATGTTTTAGCAGTCCGTATATTCCACGCTTGAATTCATTTGTATTACTCCCTCCATTCCATTGTTCTACGTTGAAGGATCAATTCACCCTCTATATGGAATGCTATGTGCTTACCCATCAGAATAAAACTACATAAGAAGGATGACGCGTCAATAATAATGGCTGCATTGGTAGAAAAAAAATCAAATATAAACTTCAAGCCGGACAAATTGTTTGCAGTTTTAAAAAAATTTACTTCGTGTCCGGATTATATAACCCTTGTTTTAAATTTTTAGTTCATGTGAGCAGTAAAATCTGTGCCCAAGTCGGAGAATATAAGCACAAATCATTGTATGCGCGCGCTCTATTCGTAGTCCTACATTTTACCGCACGATTCCATCGTCCCGCCCTTGTTAGGCATGAATAGGACTCAAACTAGAAAATGTCACCGTGTCGCCTTAGGATTGAGATTCCCACCCAGCGCAATTGTCAAGCAGCCATTTTCGCTCGAAGAGACCATTCGTTGGATGAAGGACCAATTGCACCGTTGCAGCGCAGGCAGCGGGGTTCTAAGTACCAACGACACGCGAGGAACCGAAATGGACGACCATCATCTTCTGTTGGATAATAAGGACCTACCGTTGAGTCGAGAGCTCTAATTTTCATTGTTTTCAACGAGGGTTAGCATGTGCCCCGTTTGCTGTAATTATTTGTGTTTTTATTTGCTTTTTTGTGATTTTAAAAATCTTCTTTGTATGCTCATGATGTCTGATCTGGAGAGATTAAAATTTTAAAAGTCAGTTGGTTTGATCTATTCAAATTTAATAATAAATATTGTGTCGCCAGCACTAAATTGGACTTCCGTAAAAACGGCAAACGATGTTTCTTCCTTACCGTACATTAAACGTAGTGTCGGAAGTAGTGCACTGTACAGCAAATGAGACGTGCTATACAGCGCACTACTTCCGGCACTAGGTTTAATGCACGGTAAGGAAGAAAAATCGTTTGCCGTTTTTCCAATTTAGTCCAATTTAGTACTGCATGCACAATAATTTATTGTACTCGATCTTAACAAATGGCAACGATAAATTCATATCAGTTTATACTGAAAGCATGTTGTACCCAAGTTGAACAACTAAATTTTAATAAATTTGCTGACTTTTTATACAAATTTGTATAAACCCAGTCGATTTTGGTATATAAGGAGGTTAGTCAAGTTTGTACACATACTGGTTATTACTTCATTCATTACTTCGAACGTTTCTCAGATATGACCAAACCAAGTTATTTATTTCATTTATTTATTTATTTATTTATTTCGTCAAACTTTGTAGACTACATTCTTACCTTAGAACTTAATTAATATCTTACTTTAATTGTTTTAATTTAATTTATTCCATGATTGACAATCTGTTGCTGGCCTTTAAATCATGTTGTTCTAGTGCACGCCTTTTGAAGCATGATTCGAGACATAGTTACGTCATTGGTTTAATATTTATTGTAAATGTTCATTATTTTAATTATAGAACCGTTTCTAGCATAATCTGTTCTATAGTGGTTTAACATAAAGATATTATGTGTTCTTAACGAACACACCGGTGCATAGAAGTTAAGGTTTTCTAGTATATTTTCGGATGTTATTTACAAACAGAAGTACCTATACCTAACAGAAGTTTACCCCATGTTGTCTACCGCACTGTCTGTGAAGCAGACCACGGATTCAGTGCCCTGCATCTGGCGCAGGAGCATTACCAGCTGAACTGCGACCAAAAAACCGTACCAGTAAAGATCAAAACTTGGAAAGCAAAGGAACTACATGGGACGCACCCCCATCAATTAGAGCAAGCGCATATAGACAAAGTGGCATCGAATGCATGGTTGGTGCGAGGTGATCTCTTTTCGGAGACTGAAGGCTTCTTGGTAGCCATTTAGGATCGGGTTATTACGACGAAGAACTACCGCAGGTACATATTGCACGAAGATATAGAAGACCATGGTCGAAAGTGCAATTTAGTAGGGGAAACGATCGAGCATATAATTGCAGACTGTCCAACCTTAGCCGAAACGGCTTATCCTGGACGCCACAATGCGGTTGCCAAGATTGTGCACCAACAACTCGCCTTGAAACACAACTTGGTAAACTGGTATGTACCCTACTATAAGTACCTGCCTAGCCCGATTCTGGAAAATAGCTGCATAAAGTTGTGCTGGGATCGTGTGATTATTACGGACGTCCTTATACGTGCCAATCGTCCCAAAGTTGTGATCTACGACAAAAGGAGGAAGCACGTTACCTTCATAGACATCGCTGTACCGCTGGATCGCAATGTCCAGTCAACATTCTCGGCCAAAATAACGAAGTACCACGATTTGGCCGAGGAGTTAAAGCAGATGTGGCACCTTGAGGGAGTACGTATAGTTCCGGTGGTCATCTCAGCCACCGGAGTAGTGCCCTATAGTCTACAACGTTCCCTAGAAGAGCTGGAACGGCAAAGAAATTTGGACATTATCCAAAAAGCGGTGGTTCTTGGAACCTTTAATATAACGAGGAGGTTCCTGAATCGCCACAATTAAACACAACTGGAGCAGACGTAACAACAACAAAAAAGGGGTCAGTCCCGGCCACTAGCCACTAGCATTCACGCCTCTCGCACCGGGGACCCTGATTCAAATCCCAACCCCGCAAAAGTCACGAATGACCCAAGCTGTTAAAGTGACTATAATCTAACAAAAAAAAACAACAAAAAAATGTGAATAAAAACCACAGAGCCTAACTTTTCTTGGCATAAAGAAACCAGAGGGTAGGTGAAAGTTTCCAACATTTTTGCTGAGAAGTGCCAAAACTCTATAATAATAATGATGATGATGGTGATGATGAGAGGAAAACTGATAGATAGATCGATATTGTAACCGCGTTTTACACTAGATATTTTGTACTACATGCACTGTAAAATGTAGTTTAGTGAAGAAGTGAAGATCTCGTCAGCCCCGCTTAATACCGGTTGTCCTCAACCACGCACCCGCCATAAATTTTCCAACACAAACAACAACAACAAAAACCAACAGGAAGACAAATCTCGGACCATCAGTTGTTATCAACTTATCAGGGCTCGACCTGTGAAACAAATCTCATCTTTCATCCCCGTGGCATTTATGCACTGCACTGTCCTAAGATTGGTCTACAAAGTAAATCGAGCACGGAACAACGTGGGTGTCGCGGTAGTCGACAGAAGCTTTAAATCATAAACTCGCACCCGCCTGCTAACCCTTGCGACCAAACAGCAAATGCGCAGTATTTAAAACGGGAGTTCGTCGCCAAACCCCAAAAACCGACCCCTATCAAGCGTCTTCGAATCCCACTTGAATTCACAAAAGTATTCTAATATAGGGGAGAGTAGTCAACAGTGAGACAACAGAAACAGTGAGTCAACAGGAATAGCTACGTCATAAAACATTCAAGATCCATGATATTTTCATAGAAAGTGAAGTTTGTGCACCTACATCGCATAATGTAGTTTGAGAAAAATTTGTTGATTTTTTAATATATTTTTCAATCAAAATCAGTTTTAGGGGGGTTCAAAGTAAATTTATTTGCCTACATTTTAAAGGGATTTTCAACAACAAAATACATATCAAATTAAAATTACTGCATGGCATTACATAGAAATACGAGTTAATATTTTAAAAACATGACATTCGAATCGTTTACTAACTCCGCTAGTTCACTTTTTTCATTAAAGATTCCTATTGGCAACGGAGAGACACAGAGACATAGCTTTCGCCATGCAATTTTTTCCTGAATTTTTTTGTGATAAATTGCAAATCGATCCATAGGGATTGACTGTAAATGAATTCTGAAGTGTAAGTTGAAAGTCAGATGCCCACGATTCTTTCTTTATATTAGTACTAGCTGACCCGACAAACTTCGTATTGCTACAAATTAAACTGTGTTGTACATAAATCGTGAATCTCGGATGACCTCTGTCACAATCTCGAGTTTTGCAAGTTTCTGGGGAGTTCATGGGTGTTTTAATATACAAATTTTCCTCACAGTAAAGTAGAAAACAACTTCCCCCATTGTTTAGCCTGATAAAATAAAGCGGATAGTATTTAAATATTCGCCATCATTACAAACCATTTCGCCGAATACCATTTTACGGAACACCAATTCTCGGTTGACCATGACGCGGAATATAGAATTTCGCAGAATACCATTTCGCGAAAAACCTTACGCGGGATGTACCATTTCACGGAAAAATTTTTCGTAGAAAGTACCATTTCGCAGGGGTGACCCTACTGAAGGGAAGTAATAGAGGTCAGTAGATCTAGGAAAATAATTAAACCTAGATAGAGGTGATCTCTATGGGGGGCTGGCCACCGTAGTGGCCGGCGCTTCCGACAGAAGTTCGCCGGCAACATTCGCGGCCTGTGGCCGTCTCGCACTGAATTTCTCGAGTTCGATTAGATTTTGAGTTACGCAAAAATTTCTGTTTTATTTGTATGAGTCCTTATCCTCCTACCACAGGGATGAGGGGCCTCAAACCATCATTAAAAACATTCCTGCCTCCAAAACCCCCACATCCCAAATTTGGTTCCATTTACTTGATTACTTCTCGAGTTATGAGGAAATTTGTATTTCATTTGTATAGGAGCCCCCCCTCCTAAAGTGGGGAGAGGTTTCAATTCGCCATAGAAAAAATTCTTGCCTCCAAAAACATCCACATGTCAAATTTTGTTCCATTTGTTTGATTAGTTTTCGAGTTATGAGGAAATTTGTATTTCATTTGCATGGAAGCCCCCCCCCCCCTCTTAAAAGGAGAGGGGTCATTATTCCCCTCCTGAAGAGGAGAGGGGTCTCAATTCACAATAGAAAAAAATGCCTACAAAACACCCACATGCTAAATTTGGTTCCATTTGCTTGATTGGCTCTCGAGTTTTGAAGAAATTTGTATTTCATTTGTATGGAAGCCCCCCCTCTTAAAAGGGAGAGGGGTCATAATTCCCCTTCTAAAGAGGGGAGGGGTCTCAATTCACCATAGAAAAAAATGCCTGCAAAAACACCCACATACTAAGTCACATGCTAAATTTGGTTCCATTTGCTTGATTAGTTCTGGAGTTATGCAGAAATTTGTATTTCATTTGTATGGGAGCCCCCTCCTAAAGTGGAGAGGGGTCTCAATTCACCATAGAAAAAATTCTTGTCTGCAAAAACACCCACATGTAAAATTTTGTTCTATTTGTTTGATTAGTTCTCGAGTTATGCAGAAATTTGTGTTTCATTTGTATGGGAGCCCCCCCCCCCTCTTAGTGGGGAGAGGGATCTCTAACCATCATAAGAACCTTTCCTGGTCCCAAAAACCCCTATATGCAAATTTTCACTCCGATCGGTTCAGTAGTTTTCGATTCTATAAGGAACATACGGACAGACAGACAGAAATCCATTTTTATAGGTATAGATAAATGTATGTATATGTGAAATTAATCAGAATTTTTAATCATACCCAACAATAATTTATGCTTTATGGACACAATAAACAGTACGACCTCTGAACTATTCATTATTACCCAAAAATATGGCTCAAATTAATTTCAAATAGGTGTTTCAGCATGCAATACTCGTTGTCTCACTCTTTCCACCTATTAGTGAACATGGGGACAAAATTACTGAACTAAACTATCATGAAGTAAATTCATGCCCCCAAATTTTGTTCCATTTGCTTGATTAGTTCTCAAGTTATGAGGAAATTTGTGTTTCATTTGTATAGGAAATTGCTCTTTTACCTCCTTCATAAAATTGCTGGTCATTTTATCTATCCAACGACATATAAATTGTTTAGTTTCGTTCAGTAGTTTAGTAGTTATTACCATTTGAAATCTTTCATTCAGACGTTACACTTCTATTTTCGTTTTCACAAAGTGCTACCCAGTCCCAGTATAGTAAACAAAGACGTAGTCAAAAGCAACGCCCACCACTTCTTGATTTTAAATTATAAGCGACACACCAACACAATTTTTTGACGTAGGACTACGTCTTACGGCAAGTTTTGAGATAGGGTGTCATTCCAAAAAATCGAAAAATGCGAGCGTCACGAAAAATGAAAGGTTTTGAGCGCTAATAGCTTAGCGGTTTTCCGATCGATTTTCAATATTCTTACACCAATCGATCGGAAAATCTTCTAAGAATTGACCCAAATGAAGAAAAGTATGGATTCTTGATGTTGAACTATTGAAAAATTGAAAATAATGAACCTATGTTTTACCAGAATTCTCGCTTCGTGATTGGTTGGAAGATTCTTTACGATGATCTAAACCTATATCAATTTGATATCTGTGCTTGGGAAGTAAGCCAAAACAAGCGACAAAGTTCCCTCATTTCAACAAGATTTCTTAACACCGCGGTTCAACTTAGACCATTTTGATGTCCTTGCTTGGGAAGTACGCCAGAGAGAGTGACAAAGCCCCCTCGTGCCAACAAATTTCTTACGAACGCGAATAAACCTACTGTTTTACCTGACTCACTGCGAATATGCGTGTTATTGAAATAAAACGTCACCATGCGTTTTATTCGTTTACTAGCTGACCCGACAAACTTCGTATTGCCACAAATTAACCTGTGTTGTACATAAATCATGAATCTCGGATGATCTTTGTCACAATCTCGAGTTTTGCAAGCCCCCCAGTGGGCGGCGCTTCCGACGGTGGGTCACCGGCAACACTCGCGACCGTCTCGTCCTGAATGATCTAGTGTTACTATAGATAGTTTTTGTGATCTTGTATTGACTAATGTTTTATGGAAGAGTCTCGAATTTCTCGAGTTCGATTAGTTTTTGAGTTTTGTAAAAATTTCTGTTTTATTTGTATAAGAGTCCATATCCCCCTACCACAGGGGTGAGAGGTCTCTAACTATCGTAAAATAAATTCAAGACTCCAAAATCTCCCACATGCCAAATTTGGTTCCATTTGCTTGATTAGTTCTCAAGTTATAAGGAAATTTGAATTTCATTTGTATGGGAGCTCCCCTCTTAAAAGGGGAAGGGGTCGTAATTCACCATAGAAAAAATTTCTGCCATCTAAAACTCCCACATGCCAAATTTGGTTCCATTTGATTGATTAGTTCTCGAGATAAGAGGAAATTTGCATTTCATTTGTATGGAAGCCCACCCTCTTAAAGAGGAGATGGGCCATAACTCGCTTTCTAAAGAAGAGAGGGGTCTCAATTCACCATAGAAAAAAATCTTGCGTCCAAAACCACTTACATGTCAAATTTGGTTCCATTTGCTTGATTAGTTCTCGAGTTATGCGGAAATTTGTTTTTCATTTGTATAGGAGCCCCCCCCTCTTAAGTGGGGAGGGGTCCTTATTTACCATAGAAAATATTCTTGCCCTCGAAAACACCCACGTGCCAAATTTTGTTCCATTTGCTTGATTAGTTCTCGAGTTATGAGGAAATTTGCATTTCATTTGTATAGGAGCCCCCCTTCCTAAAGTGGGAAGGGGTCCCAATTCATCATAGAAAAAAATTTTGTGTCCAAAAACACCCACGTCCCAAATTTTGTTCCATTTGCTTGATTAGTTCTCGAGTTATGAGGAAATTTGTATTTCGTTTGTATAGGAGCTTCCCCTCTTAAAGTTGGGAGGGGTCCTAATTCACCATAGAAAATATTCTTGCCCTCGAAAACCTTGACATGCCAAATTTGGTTCCATTTGCTTGATTAGTTCTCGAGTTATGAGGAAATTTGTATGGAAGCCCCCCCTTTTAAAGAGGAGAGAAGTTATAATTCCCCTTATAAAGAGGGGAGGGGTCTCAATTTACCATAGAATAAATTCTTGTCACCGAAAACACCCACATGCCAAATTTTGTTCTATTTGCTTGATTAGTTGTCGAGTTATGCAGAAATTTGTGTTTCATTTGTATGGGAGCCCCCCTTCTTAGTGGGGGGAGGGGTTTCTAACCATCACTAAAACCTTTCCTGGCCCCAAAAAACCTCTACATGCATATTTTCATGCCAATTGGTTCAGTAGTTTTCGATTCTATAAGGAACATACGGACAGACAGACAGACAGACAGACAGAAATCCTTCTTTATAGGTATAGATAACGCATATGCAGCTAATATCGATAACAAACGATTTTTTATAAGTTGTGCTTTTGTTATTGCATTTAACTTGTAAAAAGTTGCATAATTAACAATTCAGTTTCACAATACAATTATTGCGTACTACTAGCACTTGCAATATAACGTTTAAGTACGTTATTTTTAGTGATCAAAATCAACGATATTTTCGATACAAGGGCGATATTTTTCGAAACCTTTCGAACCAACACGATACCGCGAATACAACGCTATGCGCAGTGAGTCAGGTAACACAGTAGTCCAATTTGATATCTGTGTTAGGGAAGTGTACCAGAAAAATGACAAGTTCGCTGTCCCAACAGATCGCAAATTCTTTACTGCGAGACGATTAAACCTCGGCGAACTTGATATCTGTGTTGGAAAAATGTGCTACAGTTGTAGTGTTCGGTTATAATACGACTCTGTATGAATACGCATGCTTGCCGTTTCATTAGAAGTGTAGTGGAAAGATGTGCTGTTGATAAAATAGGATTGAATTGGTAAAATTCCTTCAACGTGGGAAACCATAGATAATAAAAACAATCTTTAATTTCAGTAAGGTAGCAGTAAAGTAATAGTTTGTGTTCTTGATTTTGTTAAATTGTTTTCAAATGCACAATCTTTTGAGAATTGAACGTATGCAATGTTACTACTTTGATAAATGTTACATACAACGCATGTAGCATGTATATATGTTGCATGTAGCATGTATACATGAAGAATCGAATGATTACAAGCATGAATACATGCTACTATCACTACAAAGAGACTTACGTAGTCCTGCGTCACCTTTATATGCGGTCGTGTCTTGTACACAACCCTTCTGATTTTTGCTTTAGAATTGTTCTTAACGCAAATTAACGCTCGGAAATGGCTTGTCGAATAGCTTCTACCTCTTTCTCCCTCTCCGTATCTTTTTACTCACTTTTTATTTCTCTCTCGCTCTTTCTCTCTTTGTGTTTTTATCCTTCTATTTGTTTTTCTTCCAAAGTTTGTATCACTTTAATAGGTGGTTAAACGGTCATCCTAAAAATGAACTATATTTTATTAATAAACTGCCTCAGAGCACACCCTTGAAAAAAAACAAACATATTGTGTACCTTTATTATTAGTTCTTCTAAAAACTGCCGAATAGTTGAAGTATGTTACATTTGTTTATTTATGAAAGCCATCATTAATGGCAGAACGTCTTCGCCATCGCCATCGAATTCATTGTGACATATGAATCAACCCACTTGTTCAAGCAAGAATTTCAAAGTTATCAGAACAACAAGGGGTCTTTTGTTGCTATTAATTCAAAATATAGATACAGTTGGATTTCGATTTTGGCAACCAAAGTATTCGTTTTTGGCAACACAAAATATTTCACTTCCAAAAATATGCCTGAATATCAATCAGTTTCCGCATACATCCCTTAAATGACGAAAAAATCATGTCCTCAGTATGTTCATGAAAAAAAGTTATGTGATTTCGAACAATAAAATTTTTATTTCTGTAGGACTACGTCTTACCGCAGGGTGTCAATAACTTATTTGTACCGGACGGATAGCTCTTGGCGGACTTTTTAAACATAAACTGGTGTCAATCGTCGATTAACCCATTAAGCCCCACACTTCTCCCAGCAGGGATAGAATTTTAATTTTGACCCTGTGTCCCGCAACGCTACGTTGCGAAAACGCAACGCTGGGCATTAAGGGTATACCGTTTTTGCATACCTTCATTATTATGCACTTAAATGCTTCATACTTTTTTACCGTTAAATCAAATTTGTGATTTTTTTTTGTGATTTTGAGTATTAATAAAGATTAAATGAACGACTTAGAGTATTACATGTTATGTTTTATGAGGGATATCGAAACATTTGGGTTGGAGACCATCTTTGCACTAGACGCAAAGTATGTAGTTTGAATGCTAAATGCATGTCATTGCAGATGATTAAATGCCTACCAGCGTTCCGGAAAGGTTGTAACATTAAATTTGGGTCCATGAAACTGTCGTTGCCATCACTCAATTCTTCCAGATATTCCAGAGGCAAAGGTACTTTAACAATTTTATTACGCTCTTATCACAACGGCTTCTCCATCTGCCATCAGTGTTTGAAGCTGCGAATTCTATGTTATGTAAACTTTTATAATGTTCCTGAGATATTTTAAATAGGCGAAAAATAAGATTTACATTCATTTGTTTACTAAAAAGCAACGACATCAAATGAAACACGGCAGCGAACGAACGAAAACAAACGTTCCCGTTGCAAAATTTGAATATCGTTACTTTCTAGCGTTGCGTTTTCGCAACGCAAAGCTTCAAACCTATCTTAAAATTACAAAAATAATCAAAATTTTGAAACAAAGTTTTTTTTTGGCAAGCAACCGACTCTTACTATCACGGATTGATAGGTCAGGCGTTAATAGAGGTAAAATCGAGTTTAATGAGCATTTTTCCTTAACTGTCTGCAAAATAGCAAAACCTGTTGTTTTGTCATAGCTGTAATTATGTTACATGTAACATCTGACCTTTGAGCAAAAACAGGTCGATTAGATTTTTTTACAATCTTTCTTTGTTTCTCAGGGTCCAAGTTGATATCTTAAACCAGGCCTTCTCTAGAATCGAATAAAAGTGCGTTGCGTTTTCGCAACACTGGGAGGAAATGGGTTAATGATATTTAGTCAATTTCTGAAGCATTTACATTCAATTTTTTCACATCAAAAAAGGGTCTCGATTTTGGCACGGTTTCGATTTTGGCAACATAGGCGACACGCATTTGTTGCCAAATTCGAAATCCTACTGTACAACAGTGTAGATAACAATCCAAATGTGCGAGAGGTATAACTTGAAAATTCAGAATTAGATCTAAACTGCAAAAAATCTTGGAAATAAGATAACAATCTTGAGGTGTAATTACCCCAACGAAAGTAGTCTGCCAAATCAAACAATCAGCTAAGAATCAACAATCGAAGTCAATTAGATATCGTTACGAGCACAGTGCCAAAATGCAAAATGCATTCGCATTCGGTCCAGCTGTTCAAGAATTTTCGCAAATGTGAAAATAACACGGCAACGATGAAATGATGTGATTGAATATTTTTAGGAAGTTTAAGCCATAACCACTCTACATATTTGCTAACAAAGCGTGCATGTTGAAAGCATATTTACGAAAATCATGTTGTAAATTATATCTTCCAACGAACATGAATACCTATTCGTGTGGAAAATTAGGAATTTCACATCTGTTGCCCGCTCACACGAACATGAGTAGCAAATAAGCGAAGAATTGGCAGTTATCGGACTTATGTTAATTGAAAGGATGATTCCAGAGATAACATAAAACAGTGCTCTGGTTGGTTATTCGACCTTTTGCATCGAATCGTACATGTTAGTTGTTTATACCTTAAAAACTTAAAACACACTTAAAAAACTCAGCAAAATTTGCCGAGATTTGGACAGCCGAGCGTTCGGTGAAAATTTTAGTTTTGCAAGTCGACGTTTATGGATACGGATAAGTATGTATAGCATAGAAAAATTAGTAATCCATTGTTGCTAATGAGATTTCAAATCTGAAATGTTCAGCAGCTACCTGTATTCCTTAGCAGTATTCCTAAAGACTGAAAAATATACCAAACCGAAATTGAAAATTCAATCTAAGAAATTTATTGATATGAATAATTATACAATAATTTGTAAACAGAAGTTAAATAATATGAAATTACTGTCGATAATAAAACAAATAATTTGTCTCATCGATAGTAATTTCACAACTAGCTTCAATATCTAAATATGACCAAGTTTGATGATTCAGTTTAATATAACCTTATTCTACTACACATTATCGATTCCACGGTTGAAATCAAAGATATGAATTATGCTGGAGGGCTGCCAGGGCCAGATGCACAATTGTTCGCTCAAATGAAATTTAATCCTCGAACATAACGCACGAAGAAATAATAAGTAGGATAAACCACAGGCTATGCAGAGATTTTTTTGTACAATTATCACTCGGAGAGCTCCATGGAAGGTACATTTATGAAAACAAAATTAGTCCCAAAACTCGACTTTAAATTGACATGACTGATACTTTGTAAGACATCGAAGCTAATAAGAGATCATATTAAAACCGCCAACTACCTATTATATTAGGAAAAACTACAAATGCAAAACAGCTGGATTTCCATTCACAGTCATTATGAAATTATGCCGCGTATTTCGAAATTAAAAATTAATCAACCATTTCCAGTACAGCAGTCATTATACACTTAAAAGATTGATATCCATCCCTTCAACAGCAGTTGGGAGAACCTACCTACGATTGAAATACACAATTCGTTCATGCATGCAAGTATAGGTACAGTTCGAGTACCTGCTTGGAAGTATTTTTTATTATTTACTTTGCCGTTCATTTAATTTTTGCAACCAACAATAGGCAGTCATTATTTTTTTATTCCTGCGGAATGAAGGGTGAAACTGAAAGGGGCTGGAACCTTTGGATGCAATACATATCGAAATTGGGAAGGCAGTTGAAAATGTATACACCCCGATCCGGCGCTCAGTGGAATAGGGGTTGATTTGAACAGGGATCACAGGATTTTTACAGCGTTCGAAATTCTTGTTTGCCATCATTAAGAAATCAAAATGGAAGTGTAAGACAGTAAGTTATAGTGAATATGAATTAATAATTTAAACTCAATATAACTTTTATTTTTCATAATGCATAATGCTAATGCTCAAAAAATTCCTAATTCCTATCAAATCATGATTTTTATAATGACTAAGATAATTCATCCTTTTTTTAACCGATCACATTGGTTTAAATATTTGATTAGATCTATAATATACGAAAAAATCTAAGGTAGGATAGGGTATTACATGGCTTTCCGCCATAGAGATGAAAAACTACATTAAAACAATCTTTAAAGCGAATCACTTTCAAACTATTACTGAAGATCAATATTAATGGAGTGCCTCACATTAAATTTTGGTTCAAAATAGACCTTACTGTGGTTCACAGTATCTTATTCAGCAACTCTTAGCCCTACCACCTCTCGGTACCAGCCGGGATACGCGCAACCTTGGTAGAGGTTGGGTAACCAACCCAGCCAGTGGAAGCCAAGGTTGGTCCTCCGGCGAGACAGAATAATGTATGAGGAACCAAGACATTCGTACTGGAAGAAACGAAATAGACCCTTTTTCAACATAAGCATAATCAACGTGCACAGCTCTCACCTCAGAAGTGAGAGATTTCCATGCTTAGGTCGACCAACAGGAAGAATACAAACCGATCATTTAAAGGTTCAGTGGTGACCAGCGAAATGGACCCAATATTTATCGACTTTACCACCATCAAGAAAATGGCCGTACGGGTGACAACTAAAATTTTGGAATTTTTTTGAGGCCCCTATACTCAACAACAAACGAGCTCAGAGAGAAATTAGAGTACGTATGTGTTAGCTCTCTTTCTCTCTCTCTCTCTCCTCTTTTTGTTAATATTTGTTGTTTTGTTTATGCTTGCCCAGTTTTGCTAAAAAAGGCGTCGAAACAAGAAGCATTTCGGGAGCGCGTTGTACACTTCTACGAACTACCGCAGAAATCTCGGCAAAAAGTATACGGTACAACATTTAAAAAGCGAATATGTTGCGGTTTCGACTGTTTACCATATCCTAAGATGCCTAACAACTATTCGCAAGCAAGGTAATGGAAGGCCAGCCGAAATTATGGACACAGAAGGACATCGTTCTCTTTCTCGTTTCTTCAACAACAAGCCCTCTGGTTTGACTATCAATTAAGATGCACCAGACGAATGTTTGAAGAAAATTTTGATCCCGTTTCTACAAAAACGTCATGCAGATGGACAATACGTGTTTTGGCCGGATAGAGCATCATCACATTGCGCCAAAAAAAACACAATCGTTCCTGAATATCCATTCGATCCCATTTGTACCCAAAAACCACGACCCGAAAAATCTGTCTCAGTGCGCCCAATCGAATTTCTTCGGGATTTTGAGTTCCTTGGTGTACAAAAATAACTGGAGAACCACGAATTGCAAACAGTTGATTGGTAGAATCAAGAGATGCATTCGCAAAGTTGACAAGACGGCCGTACAAAGCTCCTGTTCGGCCATCAAACGGAAGCTTCGCCGAACAGCCGATTACAGACCGTTTTCAAATATACACTAATTTTTTTCAACAATGGATAATGTATCTTTAATTTCGGTAAATCTGATCTTCATGTATTTTTGTTTTTTTTTACAGCTTGAGAAAAAAATTCCAAAATTTTAGTTGTCACCCGTTAGTATCTTCTTGCAGCATAGACTTCTACACAGGTACACCTGGAGGTCACCAAATCAGACAGAATTAAAGATCGACTACATTTTGGTCGACACTTCTCTCTCAGATATCTTTGAGGAAGAGGACGAGCTGAACGAAGCTCCTCTCGAGTACTGCTGAAACACAATCAAAACTGATATTAGCAGTGTAGCGGAGAATTTCATTGGGCACCTAATACTGTTCCCGCAAAGGTTTTGGACGGCGAGCCGAAACTTGTCGGGATAAGTATAGCAGTATTCTGACGGACGATCGTGAGGTAACCGAAAGGTTAAAGTTGCACTTCAATGAACACCTGAATGGCGCCTAGGCGGAGAACCATGGCGGCAGGGCAAGCAAAGAATAACAAATCGGCAAATATGGAATCGGAGCGGAGCTTATTAAAATGGGACCAGAAAAGCTGGCCACTTGTCTGGTGGCTATTTGTTAGAATTTGGGATATAGAATAGCTACCAGAAGAGAGGAAAGATGGAGTTATCTATCCGATGCATAAGAAGGGCGACAAGCTGAATTGTGAGAACCACCGTGCGATCACCGTTCTCAATACTGCCTACAAAGTGCTGTCCCAAATTATTTTCCACCGACTATCACCAATTGCGAACAGATCTGTGGAAATTTATCAAGCCGGCTTCTTTAAAGAACGTTCAACAACGGATCAAATAGTTTAACTGCTCCAAAAAAGCCGTGAATTAAGAATTTCTATGCACTATTTATTCGTTGACTTCAAAGCTGTCTATGATACCATCGACCGAAAAGAGGTATGAAAAATCATGGACAAAAACGGCTTTCCTAGGAAGCTGATTAAACTGATTTAAACACGGTAAACAACGGTGCTGGGTTCGGATTTCTGGGGGATTGTCGAGTTCATTCGAATCCCACAGAGGGCTTCGTCAAAGTGATGATGCAAGGGTTTATGAATCGAGCGAATATAATCGCGCGGGGCACAACCTTCAACAAATCTAGTTAATTAGCCTGCTTTGCCAATGACATGAATATTGTCGGCAGAACATCTAAATTATTATCGTATTATCAGCAATTGCATTGGTCGAAAAGGCCAACCCCTGTACAAGACGCTCATTAAACTGTTTGTTCTCTATGGGTATGAGTTTTAGTACTAAAACTACCTACCTTCGTATTCTTCTATTAGGCCCCCGTTCATCCCTCTAGCTACTAACTTATCTTCTTAAGTGTTTTTTGTTTGTTTGGTATATTTGATATATCACAAAACCGTAAATGTCTCGATTTGAACGTATAATTTTAATTACATAGGACTTGACGAAACAAAACTATGTACAACACTATTTTCGGAGCCATTTTCCGATTTTACCTATTGACTACCGGCGGTAGTTAGGTTTAATTTATTTATTACTTCATAATATCCAGTAATCGATATTGAAAAACCAAGATTAAAGTAATTTACTCTCCATTATGTTTATATTGTACATAGAGTATGGAGGGGCAAAAGTGCGATGCGGGTAAAAGTACGATACGATGATTTATCGGTGCAGATTCCGAGTGCATTGACTACATCGGCATGGATGGGTGACTACTTTGACAGCTTGAATCTAATGTAAACTTTGAATGCTTACGAAGCATAGTTGTGCAAATGTAATTTTAGGGCGGTCTTGATGTAATTTTTCATTATACGGTCAATACGATATCAACAGGAGGATATTACTTGTTGAAAATTTGTAGCAGCGTTCACTCACATATCTGTTTTGAAAATACGGTGAAAAGAATTTACAAAATATATTTCGCTTTTCCACAATTTAATGCGATTCACGGACGGGGCAAAAGTGCGATTCATGGACGAGGTAAAAATGTATAGCTATGTATATACAGCTTTTGGCACTATATTATAGATACTAGAAGTGGAAGATCTGCAGAAAACTGCGTTCTTTACAGATGTTGGCCGAAGGAAAACAATGTTTTTCCGCTGATGAAACAAAAAACAAACGTTTGGAAAAATTTCGATCTGAGAGGGGCTGCAATACACCAGCGCAAAATGGAAAAGGTGCAAATTGGCAATATTCCTTACCGAAACATAACGTAGATTGAAGATAATATAGTTTTGTTAGCTACTGCTGTGTTAATTTCATGGATTCGAGCTTCGCACTTTTGCCCGCTAGTGGGGTAAAAGTGCGAATCGGCACTTGATCAGAAGAATGAAAAATTTATTTTGCATAACACTATTATTCTAGACGATTTATAGTTGAATGTGAAGACATTGAGTTACTGCATCACTATAAAATATATTTTGTTGTCCTTCTTAATATCTCAAGAAAATTGATGACAACTTCAAACTAGAGATGGTCGGGTGTGAAAATTTGAATACCCGGACCCGACCCGTACCCGATCAAGAAAAAAATTAAAAACCCGTACCCGACTCGAACCCGCAAATTTATTATTTTTGATACCCGAACCCGACCGCAACCCGTCGGGTATGGGACGGGCCCGGGTACCCAACCATCTTTAGTGTTAAATGTGGTCAATGGAGATACCCGACTCGACCCGTACCCGTTTTCAAAAACAAAAATTAAGAACCCGCACCCGACCCGAACCCGCAAATTATTTTGTTTCAATACCCGAACCCGACGGGTACGGGTACGGGTGCGGGTTTCGGGCAAATTTTCCGCTACCCGACCATGTCTACTTCAAACATCGCACTTATGCTCCGCCCTACTGTAATGTTCAATGATCATCTGTACACATAGACGAAAACTGCAATTGCAAATAATTGATATTAAGGCTTGACATAGTCAATCTGACACTGTGCGTCAGTAAATGTGGGCGAACGCTTTCCATAATGCTTTCCACAATTGTACTGCCTCATCATGCAGCGTGTTACCGGCGCAAAACTACATCCCAAATAATGATAGCACATATAACAACAGGTTTAAAAGCTTAGCACTAGATAAAACCAGAGAGATCGTAATATACTTAGGATGTTTGTTGACCAACCTTTAATTCTTGAACACAAAAGTATTAATGAGATAATGGTTTCTATAGCAAATACCATCAACGTTGCATAAACCTTCAATGTAGTTTGTATGTAGAACTGACTTCACTTTTCACTGACGTAAAACAAAAATTTTATCTCTATTTTACCACACAACCATCAGAGAACGACAGCTCAAAAACCAATTCCAAACATCACAAAATCACCGAACAATATCACTTGGGTTTAGCTTCGACGCAGTCTAAATGTCCCATGAAACACACCATGATTGAATTTTCTTTTGTTGTCCTTCGAGGTTGAACAAAGCCCGATCCCAAAAAGTGTCAACACAACTTTTGTCACCCGTAGCACAGTGCAGGAATACAATAAAATAAATCCGATATATCTCGCACGCGGTACGAAACCCTAGATCCCTATCGCTGCCGCTACAAGTGGCCAGATACGATGCCGTAAAGCTGACTTGTATTGACACTCGCTGAAAAACTAGAACTGAATGCTGTGGTTGATGCTGAGTACTCGCCGACGATTTCCTTCGCCACTGCCCGCATCAGTGCAGTCTGTAATCACCACCAACATCACAATTATCAGCAATATCATCAACATCATCACTTCATAGTCCTTTCTTTATCGTCGGTAAAAGATTACATCCGAAAAGGAAATCTCCCCCCGAACAACAACGTTCTGCACTCTTCTAACAAGCGCACACCAGCCCTTAATTTGACACATGCGCACCGCGCCACATTCAGTGGGGTGAATTTGAAATTGGAGATCAAAATACACACTTCTGCTGATCAGGACCGTTAAGGGTGCAAAGTATACAGTGAAAAACGGAGGATGAAACTTTGCTAGCATAAGTAATTTTGCCGCTCTCAGGACAAAAATCTGTGCAGTAAACACTTTTGGCAACTATCGGCACGGCTTCCCGAAACCGACAAAATCATTAAGTATATGAAACCAAACCATATATCATGTTTAAAATAGTGAGTCCAGCTAGTAATGTGTTATTAAACAGTTAAGGTGCGTTTAAACTGGGCAATTTTTTGACAACATGTGGAATGCAACATGCGGTATGTGACATGTTGCTAGTTGTTGGTCAATGTTGGTTCTGTTGCCACCTGAACTTTCGAGATACGTTGCCATGTTGCTTGGAAACATCGAGTTATGCACTTCTTAGTGTCTTCCTTTTGTTATTGTCCTAGTAACAATCGCTTACCTTCAACATTAGCTATGAACATTGTACCTCCAAATAAAATCCTAAATAATTGCAAATTTGCAATAGATTTCAAAAGATACAATTCATCCAAATTTTGATTGGGTATCATTTGAAAATTTTTGGTTTTATCATAAATTGACAGAAATCAGAAAAAATAAGGAACTGTACTATGATATATTTTTATGTTCTACTCAAAGACCATGTAGGGTAAGGAACCGATTAATAGGGGTCACCTATTTGAATCAGTTGATAAGCGTAATTAGTTGATAAGCTTAAGCTTGAAATTTGTTTATATTTTCAGAATCTTTCGATAAGAACATCATCTTGAGTTACTTAACCTTACAAACTCTGCTATTATGTTTTCAAAAAAAAAAAGAATTAAAAATTGTCAAAAAAAATATTTTTAAAAATTTGTCTAAAACTCAAGCGCTCAATTTTCTCATAACATATTTTAGTAGATATGAGTGCCCTTGCGTCATTTGACGTCATGGTTGTAAGCTTATAAGAAATAACGATATTTGGGACAATTAACGATATTGGGGACAATTTGGGACAAGTTTGTAATACATGTTATTAAAATGCCTTCCGACTGAATAAAATTAGTTCCGACGCTTCAATTTTTGATGTAGAAATCTGAGGTTTAGCCATCAGGGGTAACAGCTTGAAAAACTAAAATGAATAAGAAGATTAGTATGCTGATTTCCTCCACTTAGTCAACCCATCGCTTATAAGATAAAATACATAAAGATCCGCTTAGACAGTTTAATAGGTTCCTTATCCTACTTCTCGTGGACTGGACAGTACTTGATAATTTGGCAGATGTGGATTCAACTGTTGACTACTTTAACGCGACACTTAATAGTCTATTTCGTCTTCACGTACCGCCTCCAAGACCGCAGGCTAAACCACCATGGTCTAATTCCAGACTTCGACTCTTGAAGCGCAAACGATCTGCTGCTTCGAGAAAATATACTAATAAGCGCAATCCTGTAACTAAGCATACTTTTTGCCTAATTAGCAATGAGCAAGACTTATAACTGTCATCTTTACTCTTGCTATGTTAGGCGTATGCAAGACGAACTGAGAAGGAACCCGAGACGATTTTGGTCATTCGTTAACGAAAAGCGCAAACAAACTGGATTGCCATCTAGTATGTTTCTCGGAAATTTAGCATCCGATAATCAGCAAACTACTTGTGATTTGTTCGCGAGACACTTTTCCAGTGTTTATAACTCAACCACTGCCTGTCCTTCCCAAATAATGATGCTATGCGTAATGTTCCAGTAAATTTGTTCAATCTTGGTGTGGTTTACTTCTGCGAAGCTGATATTTTCACTGGTCTTGCGAAGTTAAAAATGTCGTCTACTACCGGCCCAGATGGTATCCCATCAGCAGTTTTAAAAAAATGCGCAAGTGAGATATGCAAACCTTTACTGAACATATGCAATATATCTCTACAACAACATAAGTTCCTGGAGTCCTGGAAAAGGTCTTAAATTTTCCCGGTGTTCAAGAAAGGTGATAAAAGCAACACAGAAAATTACCGAGGGATTACATCCTTATCCTTCCGTTACTCGCGCCAACATATTGTAACACGGATACTCGCGCGTTGTATTTTGTACAACACTCTTTATCTCGGAATATCTCGGAATCCTGGCTATTTAGAAAGTTACTGTCTTCAGCAAAGTTAATCAGTATGTTAAGGCCTTTCGTTTGGGGGATAAAATTTTATAAGTTTGGCACCAGGTGGCGCCAAAACCCGGTGTAAATTGTACATCTTACAATTGTGGCTATATACAAGTTGTTGCATTCGGAAATATCCTTTTATCGTTCCTAAATGACGTAACATTCTATTGATGAAATTTTTTCAAGCCGTTATCATGTTTTCTCAGATATTTTTCACATAAAATATCTCATCACATAAAGTATGACAACTTTTCTGCTGTTGGCATCTATGGCATTCTGTGGTTAGAAAGTAGGGCTGATGCGGTGTTTTTATTTACTTGGGTAGGATGTTTAGAAAGTTTTTTGCACAGTGATGACACATAGTGTGAAAATTGGATACTTCCGTTCATCAGCCTAGCATTTTTGGTCCACTAAAATATTTTCTGAAAACATCTTACAAATAAACAGCTTCTGTAGATAGAACACATTCAGAAAACTAGCCCATTCACTAGCGCCGTGAAGTCACGAAACTATGAACTTTTGCACACCTGCGGAATGACCATCAACTGCTAAAGAACTTTGCTGTATACAGAAACCATTTTCGCTTATGAACAAATAAGAGAAAATTCCAGTAGGGACCAAATGCGGTACCCCTCACAAGTCGCTTGCATCGTTTCTGCGATTTTGTTTATGCTCATCTATTTTGCTGAACAGTTTAAAGCATTAATGTTTTGAATAATTATGTCATTTTGTTCTTAATAAGTTTATTGAAGAATACATTTTGGTTTGACATCGATCTGTTACTTTAAAACAAAATGGCATCCAAAAATCTACAAGTGTTGTACAAAATACAACAGCGCGAGTAACGGAAGGTTATACGCGTTCTCTGAATTGCTGGAGATTATTGCCTGTGAACTTTTGTTCAGTAAAGTCAAGTCATATAGTTCATCAAAACAACACGGTTTTTATCCAAAACGCTCTATTGGCACTCATTTATTACAGTTCTGTACGTTCTGTCTCCGCCATATGGAGGATGGAGCCTAAATTGATGCAGTATATACCGATCTTAGAGCCGCTTTCGATCGCATAGACCACCACATTCTTCTGCATAAGCTGAACCGACTTGGAGCTTTTGACGAATTTGTTCGCTGGCTACAAACATACCTAATGAATCGTTGCCTCTCGGTACGGTTGGGCACTACCGAGTGGAGTAATTTTTGCAACAAGTCCGGCGTTCCACAAGGAAGTAATTTTGGCCCACTACTTTTCCTTATATTTTCAACGATGGTTGGTTTTGTGATGCCACCTGGAAGCAAGTTATTATATGCGGACGATTTGAAGATATTCCTCGCTGTAAGATCAGTTGAGGATTGCAAAGAACTACAAATGTTGGTTAATCGATTTCTAGATTGGTGCAGTTTGAACAATCTCACCATGGGCGTCTCCAAATGTACAGTTATCACGTTTTCCAGAAGCAAAAACCCAATCATACGTGAATATAGGATTTAAGCGACTCTTCTTGAACGTGTAGCTTACGTTAAACCTGGGAGTTGAACTGGATTCGAATCTTACTTTCCATAATCATTATTCCAACATTATATCAAAAGCAAATCGCAACTTGGGATTTATTATGCGCATAGCTAAGGAGTTTTGTGATCCGTACTGTCGGCGCTCCCTTTACTTTTCACTAGTGCACTCAATCCTTGACACTGCCTCTATAGTGTGGAGTCCATATACACAACTCTGGCTATCAAGAATCGAATTCCTTTCCTGGAACGATCTTTCAAAACTTCCGCCGTATGAGGATAGATGTAAACTGCTGAACATTAATACTTTGATTAAAAAAAGAGAGGTTTATAGAGCCGTCTTTGCTGCCAAACTATTGAAAGGGGAAACCGACACCCCAGACATTTAGGCCCTGCTGAACATCAATATCGCGCCTCGAAATCTCCGAACCCGCGACTTTTTCCGACCTGTATTTCACCGTACTACATATGGTAATAATCAACCGATCCAGGCCATGTTCAGCACTTTCAACCATGTGTACCATCTCTTCGATTTCACGCTTTTATGTGATCAATTCAAGCTAAGAATTTCTAACTGTGATATTTTAGGTAAAGCTGAGAAATTGTAACTCTGTAAATGTATTGTGTAATTATGTTGTATGACCTCTATTTATGTAAACCCTGTTTATGTAAAAAAAATTATGGGTTTTCATGCCAATTTGAGAATGGTTGTAATGTGACCAACTCAAATTGGTTTTGCCCATTCGCCTCAATAAGACACCGTGTCAGTTGAGAATTAATAAGTAAATAAACCAAAAAAAAAAAACAAAATTTGTCACAATATACAGGGTTGAGACTGCTGCAGGAGGAGAAAATTCGATTATTTTTAAACGAATGTAACTAGTGTCTTAATTGTCGTTATAAACATCATACCTAAAAGTTATAAGCAAAAATGTAAAAACCACGTGACATGATTTTCTCCGGAACTATACAACCGAGTTCAATGATCTTAGTACCAAATGAAAGCACTATCATAAAAAAGTAGTTTAAAAGTTACGCTTAAGAAATCGCCTGTTTTTCAGAGATGGCCAAACCGATCTAGGTGCTATTAATCTCACTTGAAAGATAAGATATCCTTACAGATCACTACTGAATTGTTTTTGGATTGGATGTTTACTTTGCCAGTTATGAGCAATCGTGTACAACACATTAAAATGTACAATAATGTATTGACAAATTTGAGTAAAAACTGCCGGTGTGTCGCTACCTACTGCGATGGTAAGAAAAACGAAAACAAATGTCAGATGCGGTACATTTCATAAAAAATTTTCAGTAAATTTAATTTTTAACTGGTTTTCGATTGAAAACTTTACTAAATTTTTATCAGGTTTTGTAAGAAATTTGCTGTTTTACAAGTTATTTTAAAAACACTTTTAAAATAGCGAATTGAAAGAGCATAAATTTGAAGAATACTGTAAAAGTTAGTGTGGCGAGTTAACTAATCGAACACAGAAGTGATCCTAAAGCGATTTTTGCATATTATTGGAATGTTCTTCTACTTTACAAGATCCTTATGCTTGTTTTGTATTGGTTCAAGTCAAAGTTCTGGAGATTTGAATATCTTTCAGTCTTATCGAACCATATTGCTCCGGCACTACATGAAAATATGAATGTTCTCTTTAACCTATTTCCTCCCAGCGTTGCGAAAACGCAACGCACTTTCATTCGTTTCTAGAGAAGGCCCGGTTGAAGATATCAACTTGTACCCTGAGAAACAAAGAAAGATTGGAAAAAAATCTAATCGACCTGTTTTTGCTCAAAGGTCAGATGTTACATGTAACATAATTACAGCTGTGACAAAACAACAGGTTTTGCTATTTTTCAGACAGTTAAGGAAAAATGCTCATAAAACTCGATTTTACCTCTATTAACGCCTAACCTATCACTCAGTGTTAGTAAGAATCGGTTGCTTGCCAAAAAAAGCTTTGTTTCCTAATTTTGATTATTTTTGTAATTTTCAGATAGGTTTGAAGCTTTGCGTTGCGAAAACGCAACGCTAGGAAGTAACGATATTCAAAATTTGCAACGGGAATATTTGTTTTCGTTCGTTCGCTGCGGTGTTTCATTTGATGTCGTCGCTTTTTAGTAAACAAATGAATGTAAATCTAATCTTTCGCTTATTTAAAATATCCTGAAAACATTATAAAAGTTTACATAACATAGAATTCGCTGCTTCAAACACTGATGGCAGATGGAGAAGCCGTTGTGATAAGAGCGTAATAAAATTGTTAAAGTACCTTTGCCTCCGGAATATCTGGAGGAATTGAGTGATGACAACGACAGTTTCATGGACCCAAATTTAATGTTACAACCTTTCCGGAACGTGTTGGTAGGCATTTAATCATCTGCGATGACATGCATTTAGCATTCAAACTACATACTTTGCGTCTAGTGCAAAGATGGTCTCCAACCCACATGTTTCGATATCTATCATAAAACATAACATGTAATACTCTAAGTCGTTCATTTAATCTTCATTAATGCTCAAAATCACAAAAAAATTCCCAAATTTGATTTAACGGTAAAAAAGTATGAAGCATTTATTTGCATAATGATGAAGGTATGCAAAAACGGTATACCCTTAATGCCCAGCGTTGCGTTTTCGCAACGTAGCGTTGCGGGACACAGGGTCAAAATTAAAAATACATGTCAGCGGGTTTTTCTTAGTTGACCTAAAAGAGAATTTTCCTGAAAGTTTCAACTTTCTATCCCTGCTGGGAAAAGTGTGGGGCTTAATGGGTTAATTATCCTGTATCTTGCTTGCAATAGCCTGGTTTATATTAATTTCACAAAAAACAAGTCCCCCCCCCCTTCACGTGGATTTTTATAATTTAGCGTGATATGTAACCTGTTTGTTGTCGCATAAATATACAAAAACATTATTTTCTCATATATACTGTAAACAAACCACTGACAAAGTATATACCAAAAATAAAGTACTCAATTTTCTTACATTTTGCAATAATAATTTTACTTGTACATTGTTCGACTACATTAAGAAAATTAAAAAAGTAAACTTTTTTCCGATTCTTCAAGCAAACTGTCAACTTTCTCACCGTTCGGCTAGTTCCAAAGATCACCACCGTCATCGCATAAGTTTCTGTCGAACAGGTCAATAGCGATTTTAACCAAGATAATTTATCTTTTCAATTATTTTAGTGTCAAACGAGAGGTTTTAATACTGCGAATATATTTGCCAAATTTCATAAGAATTGGTTTTAGCTTGAAAAAAAACGAAAAAAAAGAAGAAAAGATGCCTGAAAAAATAAATTTATGTCTTATTTTTCTTTTTTGGCTGGCTGTGTTTCGTTTACAAAGCTCAAAAGTCATAAAAATCTTTGCCAAACCACTACTGACAAAAAAAAGTTTGTTCCAATACATTGTGTAGTTTCTGAGAAAAAAGTACATAAAGTTTGAAAATCGTGTTTTTACAGCAGAGGCGTTTTATTTCGTCGAGGTTGTTCCACGCCGCACTGGAATGCTTATGTGCATGATCGTTTTTCGGCCACTTCCGGTGGTCGGATCATTACAAAATTAGTATCAAAATAAGCGGAACAGATTGCAGATTCAATATCTGGAACAAAAAAATAATGACTCCTTTAAAAATTTTCAGTCGTTTATTTCCCCTTAACATGGTATTAGAGTTTTTGTTTTGTTATTTGATTTTTCTAATTATTTTTCGATTTTTTCAGTAAATTTATAAACCACTAGCTGACCCGGCAAACTTTGTATTGCCACGAATTAAACTGTGCTATACATAAATCGTAAATCTCGGATGACTTTTGTCACGATCTCGAATTTGTGCAAGTTTCTGAGGAGTTCAACCTTTGATGATTCATTTTAGAAATTACGTAACTATGAAACCATGGTTAGTTTGAATTTTTTCTCACAGTAAAGTAGAAAGCAACTCCCACCATTACTAAGCTAGATAAAATAAAGCTGATAATATTCGGAGTGATTATATAACCTTTTGCGCAATACCATTTCGGGGAAAATCAATTGTCGGTTGACCATAACGCTAAATACAGTGCTACGCGGAATACCATTTCGCGAAAAGTAGGGGAGTGTCGTCGTGGTTGGGTCACGCTTTGGAATTCGCCCATAACTTTCGCTTCAGAAGGAATTTTGGAAATCTAAATACATCGTTGCAAAGTTCTAAAAATAAGGTATATTTCCGGAAAGTTTTGAACTGATTGCTTGAAAAACAAAAAAGTTATAGGCATTTACGTGAAGACAAAAAATGTTGTCATAGTTGGGCCATGTTGTACAGGTTGGGCCACCGCAAAAAATCTAAGAAATACGTATTGAAATTCTATATAGAGACATGAAAAGAATGAATTCCATGAACAACGGCTCATATAGGTACAAATACCCTATTTTTAATTGCATTTTTGCGAAATTTTGGCGATCTTGTAAAATTGATATTGCTACAATCGCCTTTTCCGAAGTGTACAACTACAATGAAAAAAACAACAAAAATCTAGGTTTTTATCGTATTAATTGTGCTTTATTTCATCACATTTTACGTGACTGACATTTTTTAGCGATTATTGCGCTTCTGCGCTTAAAACTATGGTGGCCCAACCATGACTACTCAAGTGGCCCGACCTTTACAAATAGCGCCTTTCTAGTCTTTCGCCTTAGCCTTCCCAAACACCTTACTGAAGGGGATCTTTCTATAGTCTTCGTGTGCAGCACAACACACTTCATACATTTTCAAAATTTACCTCGATAATTGCATTTCATGAATCATTTCTTGAAGAAAAGTTCATTGCGCCTGGAAAACTTGTTTTGTAAGATTTAGTCACTGAATTCAGTACGGGTGTTTTGAATACACGATTGAAACTCACAATATTGTGAAAAGTTAGCTATCACAGTTAGAAGTTTTACAATGGTTGTATCATAGCTATCATGAGTTACTAAAACTGTAAAATCGTGATGGCCCGACCATAACAGTGGCCCGACGATAACGACAATACCCTACTATTTCGCGGGTGTGATCCTCTCCTTATTCGCAGACGCTGAAGAAAAGTAATAGAGGTCAGTAGACCTAGGAAAACAAATAAACCTAGAAAAAGGTGACCGCATTGGCCTACGCTTCCGACGGCGGGTCGCCGACAACACTCGCGGCCTGCGGCCGTCTTGCTCTGAATCATCTAGCGTTACTATAGGTAGTTTTTGATGGTCTTGTTATTGACTAATGTTTTATGGAAGAGTCTAAAATTTCTCGAGGTCGATTAGTTTGAGTCATGCAAAAAACATCTGTTTTATTTGTATGAGAACCATCATAGAAAATAATCCTGCTTCCAAAACCCACCACATGCCAAATTTGGTACCTTTTACTTGATTAGTTCTCAAGTTTTACAGAACTTTGTGTTTCATTTGTATGGGAGTCCCCCTTTCAGAAGGGGAAGGGGTCTCAATTTAACATCGAAAAAATTCCTGCCTTTAAAAAGCCTCACATGCCAAATTTTGTTCCATTTGTTCGATTAGTTCTCGAGTTATGAGGAAATTTGTATTTCATTTATATGGGAGCCCCCCACCCCCCCTCTTATGTTATGAGAGGAGGGGTCTCAATTCACCAATTCTCACAGTCATCTCACCTAAATTTTTCTCACCTAAATGAAATCTAGTAAATGATTATTGATTTTGTATATTCATTTACAAATTTGTACATTCATAGTACATCATTGTACATTTGTACAAACATTTTTGACTTATAATTTTCTGCTGTATGTGTTTTTTCAATAGTTTGATGGTGGCAGCAGCGTAGTGGCGAACGTAAGGTCTGATCAGAACAGTATTATTAACGTTACACGGTAACAAGATGGCTAACTTCTTTCTTAAGAGCAAATAAATTATTATACATACAAGCAGTTTCTAGCCAAACTTGGCCATTTTAATCGATCGGTTGTTATCTGGACTTTTTTGAAACTTGTCACCGATTGCATCGAAAAATTTTGATCCTGAAAGTCCACTTTAAAATATGTTTTATAAACCATCAGTATGCAACAGTATGCAACGCTTCCTCCGGATCATATTCAGCCTCCGGCATCACTCCTTGGTTCGATTCTGTTATTCCGCGCTCCTCTTTGGTATTTTACGTTTCCTGACTGACGTTTTTTTCCATTTGACTTTTTGGATGGGTCCGAGGAAAATTTTCGTACAGATTCAGATTGATCGGTCAGATTCAGATTCACAACAGCTTAACATATTAACAGCACCTCTTTTGGTTCTGGATGTTGGCAAAACTTCAAGTGTAAGCAGCAGAACTTGATTTTTTCATAAGTTCTGCAATATTTCTACAGGACAGTTCCTCATAACAGTACCTTTATTTAAAATCTCTTTAATCAATAAAAAAAAAAATAACAGTACCTTCGAGTAATAGTAAAACTAGTATCTTGATCAATGCGTGCAATTTCGAGAAATTAAACAGTTTTAGCACAAAATCCAGAAGATAATGTAAAAATTTTATCGTAGCGTAAAGTGGTCCGTTTCATGAAACAAACATTCCTAAGCAATTTTATTCATTTTAAATTGTGTAATCTTTGAAAGCATTTTTCATTTTTGTACAAAGGCGTACTGCAAAAAATTATTTTATTATAACAGACAAGACCCAGTTTCCACCACATTTAGTGATAACATCAAGTTTCCACGACATCTATTTATTTGTTGATTTTAAAAGAAAACAGTGCTCCGTGGTTCAATATAAATTTATTGAAATCAATGATCAAAAGAATTACAAATCCAATAAAAGGCCTATTTTGATATTTTTTCCTATATTTGACCGGCTTTCCTAAACGCGTTACTTTAATATATTTGCTCGAGACTACAAAGCCATTGCCTTGCACACCAAATCCACGCACAATGGCAAAAGTTAATCAAAAATTATTCAGGTCACATATGCGTAAAATATTTTCAATACATATGCTCTGCGTTCGATCCCTTTGCGAACCGTAAGCGAAACCATACATATTTTGGATACAGAAAAAGAGTTTCCTTCTCGCAAATCTAAGCGGTAACGGTGCAAGCAGTGACCGCAATGCCTCCCGTAGATTCTCAGTAGACACCAAAAAGGACGAAGCCGAATAGTATTGAGTTAATCCTTATCTAGGATGAAGGCATCGGCAAAAAAAAGGACAGTCCCTGTCTCGGGCGAAACGATGCATGCTATTATTCGTTGTCTTCCAGACGTTAGCATTGTAAACTGATCACAAGAATACGGGGGAAAATTGCGTATGCAATCAGCGCTTTTATCACATTTTTTTCTGCAGACAGTAAGCAACAATCAGATCCAAATCAGCAGACAGGAAAACAGAAAATTCAATTTATTGCAACGCACCTGATTTCACTGCCAATCTAACTGCCGTCCGTGCTACTTGAGTAGAGATCTTCAAACGGAAAACGATGGATAGATTCTTCGAACGGTTTAATCCACAGATTAGGGTGCAACAACAGGGAGATGTTGTATTTTTTAAAGAAAAATTTTACCGTAAATCGTAATGCAAACATTGGGCCGAGCGGCATATTATCTGATTGCAAAGCAAACCAAGTAGCAGCAGGTACGATTTTGGTCAATACGTCGCCGGTCGGAAAGATTTGGTTCCTGTTTGAGGTGTAAATGAACAGGCGGTTGTTATAAACCACCCATTGAAGGATTTTGCTTACCTGGTGCGATGCAAAGCATTTGCATGTCCACACCGACAAATGCTAAATAAATTGTCGAAAAAATCTTCTTTTTTGCTTTATTTATGAGACTTTCAGCTTTGAACTGGTTCTTCGTCTCAATGGGAATAAATTTTCTTCGATTATTCCAATACAAACACAATTTCCAACCTTACATTGAAGGTTTTATAAACGTTTTCTTTGTTGTCGACGCTGCGCGCCTTTTGTTTTGAAAACATTTTGGAATAAAAATATTATATTGTTTATTTTTGATATATTTTTGACAAACAAGAAAAAAATATTTTGATTTTTTTAATACATAGAACATAGTTTTATCGCCGTTTCTTTGCAGTTTTCTGCGCCGTGGAAAATTTTGTGAGTAGATATTTTAAAATTTTGCTTTACAATTTTGATTTAGTTGAATGAATCGAAAAATTGCAAAATTTCATTGAGACTTTTCTGGGTAATTAGAAAACCTTCAATTTTTTTAATTGTATTGTTTTCGTGTGTGGTCCATTAAGTAACCAAGAGTTTATAAAATTCTGGAATTCTTTTGCTCATTTTGTACTATATTTTTGAAAAATGCCAAATCCGCACAACTTGCATTAAGCTGACTGTTGTTTAGCTGACTGAAAAAATGGTTTAACTCACCTCAGTTCAGTATCCAAATATTAACACACCATCGTAATCCAGTCACTCTATCACAAAATTGCAACACTCAACGACTGATTAAGACCTTTCATGCACGGGTTCACTCGATTATCGTAAAATAAGCACCACTAATTCACATAAGATCATTTCATTAGAACGTATTTTTCTGACTTTTGCATAAAACTTTCAAACAATAGCGCATATAACACATTGAATTTCGGCTAAAACATAGGCCACCTTTTTGACTTTGACTTTGATTTGCGACGCTAGGAAGCACTGGGTATTCGGTGCGGATCGGGAAACATCACAATAAAATAATTAGCCGCTTGCTGACTTTAATGTTGTCAGGCCAACTCTTTCTTGCTACTGCGTCCACCCAATCTCTCCTTCGGATTTGTCGGCACTTTTCATGTGTAAAACTTGACTTATTCTTCAGCGGCTTAGTCTTCTTCTGTTTTCTGGCTTTCCGTAGCACTCTCGATTAAAACCTGTTTATTTTCCTCTTCTTCGCGTACATTTTTCAACTTAGCTGTGAGTGTGAGTTGACCGTTGTCGATGAGACCACTGCGGATGACGACTTTGTTGTAGGTGATTCGGCCACTAATGCAGCGTTGATGGCAAAATTTCAATGATCCGATGAACCAATCTCTACCGTATAATTTTGACACTTGGACACACTTTTTGCTGGAAGAGTTTGCGTTATTTGAAGAAGGTATTTTAGGACCTGGTCGCAAGTACTACACGTGTGAAGCAGTTATTCCAACAATCAGGTGTCATGACAAAGCTCTGCCACATAAACGGTAGTAATATTTATATGCAACAGGAAGACCAGTATACTTGAAGTAATCACTGAAATAGTTTATGAAAAAAATAATCACTATTATAGTCACAATACATTTTGCATATTGCACCCACAAATTTTGGACGCAGATCATGTTATTTGGAGCAATACTGCTGAGTTAAGGGTGCTCCTGGAAGAAGGGTGAGGAGAGCAAGAAGTTCGTATATTTTTAGTTATAATATAAACAATTATCGCGCGTTCTGGTGCGTGTTGCGCTCAGAATGAAAAATGTAAGATTTTAAATAGTGGAAAGGAGAAACGTAAGGAAATCAACACTTTAATTCATCTTCCGTTTGTGGTGTTCTATAACGTTGCTCGCACACTGACTTACTACGTACAGTGATGCCAATTTAATGATTATTTATTATTATTGAAAGTTTTTCCCGTTTTTGCCCTCGTCTGTTCATTGGAATTTGAATACAAGTTCAAATTTACATTTTTAAGCTTCTCCTTCCACATTTAACCAGAAGATTTTTACGCTTGTAACCACGTAGCCAATAGATTTTTTTAGCTATGTAAATGCATTTCATGTATAACCTCGAGTGAGCTCGGTGAATGGTGTTAATATTGTCTTGCATATTGCTGAAAATGGGTCTATTGGTAAAAGCTTTAGCAAAATTGACGTGAGATATTTTTGAGAATTCATTAGCAGAAAAAACATAAATGTATCTCAATACAGAGTCGAAAGAATTTACCGTATACTTCATTTCGACGCTAAATTTTCTTTCCATTTTTATCTCACGTGAGCAACGCGGACATTAAAACGGGTATTAGATAAACATAAAAATTCATTTTTATAATATTCAAACATTGCCTTAACACTTTAAAAATGCTAAATATAATGCACGCAATTTAAAAGAATTATGTTGTTAAAAAGTAGGCAAGCAATATTCTTTTATCAATTCTTCAGATGATAAAATGATTTAATTCACACAAAAAATTCAATTGTGATTTTTTTAATTAAAATTTTTAAATGAACATATTACTGCTCAGCAAATAAGTTTCTTAACTTTCTTCAATGTTTAACAGTAAAGTGTTCTTCCTCAATTTCTGTCCTAAGGTCTAATATTGATAACATAATGGCAACATTGACTCCCAGTTGTTTGTCTGACAGTTTTTCCTCATTTGCTTTCCGCACCACTCCGCTGTACTGCTGTGCGTGCTGTGCTGTCTAGGAACACCTCCGCAGCCGTAAAATATTCGGAACGGAATAACAAATACACTGAATGTTTCGAAACTCGCCGCTCTGGCGGCGGCGAAACGTCGATACACACATTGAACAAATTCCTTCGGCTCCATTTTTTCCTTTCCTTCTCCCTTTGCGTGAACGGTTAATCCAGGGAATTAGTTATTCTACCATTGGTTTCTCCCGGATTTTTTTCATATTTCACATTCCAACACAATCTGCTCAGTATTGCGAATTGACATTACCTATCTAACACAGCAGCATCCAATGTTAGAGACATTTTGTATGCTGCTTTCTAAGTATAACTTCCACAGTTATTTTACATTGCTGTTTACTCTCGAAGTAATCCACTCAGCACGAACGATACACGCAGTATGGGAAGCTTCTAATGCATTTTTCGTAGCGAAACTACATTACATAGCCAACACTGCTAACACTTTTTGTAGTTTAATACGCATTACAAAATGTCATTTTATAACTTTAAACACGAAATACAGATTGAAGACACAAGGAAAAAATGTTCTATACTGCTTAACACTTCTCGTATTTCACTCGCTATTGAAAAAACTCCACTATCGGAATAGTTGAAGAAGGCAGACTATACGAGAAGTTGAGCGAGAGCTGGAATATCCGCACTGTGTGATGTCTGCCACTACATTCTTCTTCTTCGCTTTTGCTCAACATTCGCAATTTGACAGACATCACATACACACACAGCTGCACGCGCGGACTTTAAAAGAAAATAACTGGCTGCGTGCGGACGTACTGCCAACATAGACAGGATAAAAAAGCAAAAGACGTACACGCTGCTAAAAAGCACCAAATGAAAATGTGAAAATTACTTCAAAAACTGAAATTAAAAAGAAAACTTTCCAATGTTACCATTCTACCAATTTAAGGAGTTAAAGCCCAAACAGAATGCAACGTTAACGCATCCGTCAGCGTCAATTTGACAGTAAACCCATGGGAAAACTGTCAGAATAACGCTGACGGACGCGTTGACGCAGCATTCTGCTTGGGCCTTCAGGTAGCTTATATACTGTAGATTATATGAAAATAATCACATAGGAGTAGATAGGAAATTTCTCTGGGAGGGATCCTGGTCCCCCAAGTGACCTCTCTAGCTACGCCAATTGTAGTCAAGCTGCGCATAAGTGAAATGCGACTCAACATGATTAGTTCCGTAATGCTATCCAGCTTTCCACGAGCGATAATGGCGGCTAGTGAGCACAAGGGGGCACAATCTTTTGACATTCATTACAAAAGCGTCGAGTTCGCCCTGACGAAGTTACTGTGAAAATATCCATGATTGTGTGTTGTTCAAGTGTAAAAATGTAAGCATAGTTTAATTTTGCAGATCAGCTGAAGAGGAACATATTACTGAACGGATTCAAATTTTTGCAGTGGTTTGTGGCAATAAGCACCGGCTCAGAATACTTTTTGCAATCGTACGAATTAAACATTCGAGTGCACTCAGAGGCAAACATTAACTTCATATTGGTCGAGCCCTTGCCAAGTTTGCCAAGTTTCTCGAACGGCGTCTCGACTTGATAAGAAACTTTCCGTTGCGTATTTGGACATTCTCCCTGAAGTTTGCGAAAACTGCGAAGCCACAATCCATAAAACTTCTTATCCGTTCAATTAAATATGTTCCTCTTCAGCTGATCTGCAAAATTAAACAATGTTTACATTTTTACCCTTGAACAACAAACAATCATGGATGTTTCCGTAGTAACTCAGTTAGGGCGAACAAATTGACGTGGCTGATCAAAGCTACTCTGGAGAGAGTGACGTGGTACGTGCGCGTTTCGGGAACAGTCTCGAATCCTTTCGAATCGCGCAGATGGTTGTCCTGTCCTGTATGTTATTCAATATCGCTATGGAAGGTGTAATCCGGCGAGCGGGCATCGAAACATGAGGAACGATTTTCAGCAAGAGTAGCCAACTCCAGCCTTAGGTTGGGAGGATAGGATTACAAATCTATGCATCGAAAACCAATATACATGGTAGTAAGAGGTTCAAGAGAAAGCAACGTTTGCCTTCCACAGGCACTGACTATTGACGGCGATAACGCATTCAAACAGGAAATCAAGCCTACTTTTCCCTTCGCAAGACGCTTCGATCAAGGAGCATATGCCGCCGCGCAAAGCTGACGATATACAAAACGCTAATCATACCGGTAGTCCTCTACAGACTTGGACCATTTTTGGCGGAGTACGGAAAGCGGAGAGTGGCGGAGGCGTGCAAACCACGAGCTAAAGGCACTACTTGGAGAGATTTCCATCGTACATCTGGCGAAAGTTGGGAGACTACGGTGGGCCGGTCACGTCGTCAGGATGCCGGACGACTGTGCAGTGAACTTTGTTCTCTTCAAAAACCCCACCGGCAGGGATGGTTCGATCACTTTGACTCGATTTTGATTCATTTGACAGTACCGTCTCAGCCGAGCCAAATATGACAATATTATGTATGGAACATTTGTAGAACTGATTCTAATCTACAATTTTTCTGAACAAAGTTTTGCTGTATCGTTTGTAGTTACGGTGCTACAACGCTAGTAACTCATCAGTGACTAAATGAACGTTCATTTAGTCACTAATAAGATACTAGCATTGTAGCGCCGTAACTACAAACGATACAGCAAAACTTTATTCTGCAAAATTATAGATAATAACATGTTCTACAAATGTCCCATACATAGCTTTGTCATATTTGGCCCCGTTAAGACGGTACTGTCAAATGAATCAAAATTGAGTCAAAGTGATCGAACCATCCCTGCCCACCGGTACCAGCAATAGAGGGGCCGAACGTGCTAGATGGCTCAACCAGGTTGAAGCCGACTTGCGTGTGTCTAGACGACCAACGAATTGGCGACGAGTAGCCCAGCACCGAGTACGACGGAGATAAATTCTTGATGCGGCAAGAATGGCGACCCCGGCTCTCGGCTGCTAAACGTACGTACGTACGATGAGAATCCCTAAGTAGTACCTACAGCCTGCAATAGTGCTTCATACCCCTGTAGCATTCACCGTTTGTACTCCGCCAAAAAAGTCCGTATTGCAGCACTGCATTGATTATTCTGATGAAAACCTATTCACAACAAAACTTAAGAATGTAAACAATTAGATAAACGTGTTGGAAAGCCGTATTGTTTCTACTAAATCATTTCCAAATTTTTCGAGAAAGATTTTCAAATCTAGGTGTATCCAACATAAGCAACGATTCATCTTTCGATGAAGAAGCTAGCACAAGTTTATAATTTATCTGAAGCAAGAGGAATTCTGAACAGCTTTTGCAGATTTATCATTCTGATAATGATTCTTAGGAATGAATCCGCTCCTGCCACAAAAGGAAACATTTTTCATATAAAGCAGATGACGAAAGGCCAGGTCACACCGCTAGGTGGATTAATTCAGGTTTTGTAATTTTGACGGCGTGTGAAATACAATATTCTATTCGAAAAAACACTTATTTTTTATAACTCCATTCTGGGACGTCATTTTAATTTTTGTGTGGAGCGACAAATTGCCTAGCATTGGCCCTGTTTTTGCGATAAATAATCTAACTTTGTAAAACTAGATTCAACCTCAAATCAAATTTCAATTCAACTTCTAGCAAAATTTCAAGTTTAATTTCTCTTCAAATTTTAAGTTCAATTTGTAATCAAACTATGCTAGGCTATGCTAAATTTCAAGTTCAATTTGTAATTCAATTTAATGTTTTTTGTGAAGAACAAACATTTGGAAGAACTGGGAAAAATTATATCCCATTTGTCAGTCAATTATTTTTCAATGTTTGCATATAGTTTTTCCCAACAGTTCTTCCAATGTTCATTCTTCACAAAAAACACATTTACTCCCTCATATGAAGTACAAAATAACTTGACCTGTATAAGTCGATATCAAAATGATAAAAGTTGTTCTATTTTAAGTTCTCTAAGTTAGTCTAATTTAATTTAATTCTAAGTTTAAGCTCAATTTAAAGTACAAATTCTTGTTTAATTTGAAGTCACATTTTCAGTCCAAATTCAAATGAAGTGAAATTTTGAAGCGAATTTATTGTCTTTTCTCATTACTGAGGAAGCTAAAACAAATTAGTTTCAAACAAACATTCCTAGGCTTCGTTTCCACTGTGGTTACTTTTGCTGTGAAAAGTGTTGCGGACTTTAAATGGATTACGCGGTCCTGTCCGGTTTCGGAACGCTTCGTTCCGGTTCTGATCCGATAAATAATCGGACTCTCAAATTTCGTTCTGATCGGACATCAGACCGGTGTTACGGACTTTACACAGTCCAATGTCGCTCACTATTTCCATTCCAGTAAAACAGAAACATTTCCTTTTTAGGAATTTCCAGATGGCACTATCTGAGGACAAATAAAGGAATAATATTGTCGAAAGAAAATGGTGAATTTTTACAAGAAGTATGGAGGGTAGGGGAGGGTATTTCCAGCACGCTACCAAATTCGGCATACATAACATTACCTTTTTTTTTTACTGCGCTTTCCCAAATAATTTCCCAAATTTGCCGCTATATAACAGTACTGAAACGAATGTAGCACTCATAGGCTTTAATGTGTTATAACTATTTTCATAAAAATGTAAGTAATTTGATAAATTTTGTTCAATAAACATCAAAACCACTGTTTTTCCACTAGCACCTAATCAAGCTGAAAAAACCAGCAGCAATCGCTTACGCGTATTCGCTCTTGATGATGGTTTGGAAAACACACAATTATGATCACGTTTACTTATTCTAGAAACTAAACAGCTGTGAATATGATATCACCGAACAATTCTACTTCTTTTTATCACTGAAGAACACAAAAATTCCCCTCTGATATAAAATATAAATCAATTTTCATTCACTAGCAATTTGCAGCATTTTGCTTTTAATTTCAGCATATGGTGCTCTATTAACACTACTACCAATACGTGATGCAGTTGCGCCTGAAACTCTTCTATCGTGTTGACATATCTATTTGAGTGACAACCACTTGCTTCTGGTGCTAGTGTATATGAACGATTCAATGCTACACTCGCGCCAGCAGCAAGCTGTTGTCACAGCAAAACTAGTTTCTTCAATGAGCCGGTATCTAGGCAATACCGATACGTTATCCATCGGTCTCTCTTTTAATCTGTTTTTGAAAAGTATCTAATCCCTGGTGCAGGCTGTTTCGGCCGGTCGGATTTAAAAAAACACACACACACCACTATAGAAAATGGGCCCAATTTAGTCGCAGTGACTTCATCATTTCTAGCGACTATAACTCAAATTCAGTAGCGTTTTATTAAGACCAAAATACACGCCGATATTCAGTAAATATTATTCTATCAACTTTTATAAAAATCTTGTCTCGAATGAATATAGTTTCAACGTAATTCCTGAATATTGTTTAGGTTACTGTCTAATGGGCTGAAAACACCCTCCCGTTCCATAATAAAAATAAAAAGTAGGACGATCTGTTATTATTGTGTGTATCAAAAAATTGAACTATCTGCAGCAGAAAGGCCTATAATGATATATCCCACGATAATTATCTTGTCTAAAATTAAAGGATTTTTAGAAAGAAATTTCCGGTGGCACATTGCAATTATTACTCCAAATAAATTGATTATTTTAATTAATCATATCAATTACGTGCGCAATATATGCAGCACGTTTACTATAACAAATATTAATCGAATTGTGCAGGAGTTCAAAGTTCATAAACCTCTACCTACATAAATTCCATTCATTCTCAGACAATGACGTGAAAAGTCTGAAATAGGAAGAAGTGCATGACAAAATGGCATGACCAGTATTAATCACTACGCGTGTAAAAGGCACTGTACTAGATCAAGTATAAGATATAAACTAACCATTTGGCTAGCCTATAGACTAAGTAACATGTATAGTTTTACTGCAAGCCTACGGTACTTCATGCAATACCTTACCATATTCGCTTCTAGTGCAAGTTCCTTTTTAAAACTGCCTTTGCAGTACAGCAATGCACTTTTTGTTTTATTGCCGGCCGTTGCTAGTCAACCCGGCAGCAAGTGCGGGAGTGTTTCCACTAGGTATAGGAAAACTGAATCACTTGCATAGTGATACTGACTCAGACAGGACCTGCCACGTACTGAGCCAGGATTCTTGTTGGTACTATGTAGGTTTGATTGAAGTTAGTCATACACTCAGGCTTTTCTAATAAGTGAAAACTCGTCCCCAGGAGGTATCGATTGTCCGCAAATGGAATCATTTGCTCGATATTTGTTGTGAAAAGTTGAACGAGTAGCGTACAAAGGACCTCGTGATAGTATAAAAAGACCCGCGCGAATTGCGGGTCAGTTTCTGTGTGAATTGAACCCGTCGTACTTGTCTCCACTCAATACGTGTCGTGAGAAGAGGTACCGCGGACCGTGTTGCAAATCGTAAATCTGCTTCAATCAACAACAAAAATAGCTTCTTCGTGGTGGAATACCATCAGCCAGTGGATACCATTGCTAGAAATGGCTTCGATCCTACCAGCAGCCCTCAACGGAGGCGATAGTGACCGTGTCGTAAGTGTACAGTGGAACATAGTAATTATTAGCGCGTAATCGATAAAGGTTACAAAAAACTGAATGGGAATAGGGGAACGTGTAGAATAAATTATGAATACGTGCAACTGATAGTGTTCTGTCCTTAGGCGCATCATACGGCGAACGTGAAAATGTTTAGTAAAAATCAATACAAAATAAACAACGTCACTGTTGGTAAAATCAACATAGTCAAGTGAATAATGGAATCACGAGCTATATATTTGGCTTTTCATACAGTGTGTTATTTATTGTATTTGGAATGCCATTTTCTTCTTTGGTATTGATATCATTGTTGTATTTGTTGGAAACTTTTGGGTTGATTCAGCATTAAAATTACAAAGCAGTGTATGAGATGTTAAAATTGACCTCAATTATTTGATCCTTACAATAACTTAAAACTCAAACCTTGCTGTTACCTTATTATGAGAGGCTATGAACAGCTTCCAAAATTGAAGTAGTACTTTGTCGATTCCTACCAAATAAAAAGCTTACATTGTTTAAACTTATTATAAGCATGTGGATAAATTGCTATATTCTCAACTGTTTTTTTTGTATGCCAGAAGGGCATTGGGTTAAAAGGCCACTGCGACAGTCTTAATGATCGTCTTTTGTGGCAGGCCCCGATTGCTGTACACAGTTTACGGACCGCTCATACCCATTGATGGAGTTGAGCGGGATAGTTGTAATCCTGTGCCTCAATTCGGTACTACATGCTTTATAAAGCCAATGACCGTTTTGGGATTTAGGCTCCATACCTGATATGGAGTAAGAAGGAAACTTCCTAAGAAGTTGTGCCTTGATAATGCAAGAGTTCCGCAATAGCAGAGCAGATGCGCTAAACTTTCAGGTTCAGAGTTACAAAAGCGGCAGGTGTCGGATGATACCTTGCCGATATTCTCAACTGTTGGATGTCATATTTCCCATATTCTGCATACACACTTAAGAAACGAATGAGAATGAAAAATTCATTAAAATAATACCAGTGCAGTGTAGGATAGGCTAACCGATCCTTTTACCAGAGGAAAAGCCAGACGTTGCTTGGTGAGTATATTTATATTTCGTTGATTTACATTCAATGAATTTCTTCACTGTCATTCTGCTGATTCTGCGGATTAGCACAAAAGAGAATTGTACTGAGTGATTTACTGCGGATGCAACCTCTACCAAAGTTCTGACTCAACTAATTAATTTGATATACATTGGCTCAGTAGATCAAAAACATGCTTTCCCTCTTTTGTGGCATCGGACCGATTACCGTTCGCATTGATCTTTGGTCAAATTAGATTCGTTTCACGCGTGACTAGAATACTGAATTTTTGCCCAGCTCTTATTCCGTGTCTTGAATTCAACATACAGACATGTACTTCAAAACGCAACTGACCCTCCCGATACGGGAAGCATTAACGGAACTGATTATAGCATTATCGTTGTTCCTATGAATCTTCGCTTCCATTGTTACTCACAACAAAGTTGCATCACTGATGAGACTTTCCTAATCTCAACCCATAGTCATTAGCAGCACGCTTTAGCCCAACTGAGCTTATTACGAGAATCGGCCCACATTCGGCTATTGTTTACGCATTAGTGTCAGTGGAATATTTATGCTTTACTGCCAATGCTGATGCTGAATCCTGCCGACTTCAGCAAACTATTGAGTACCACCGATGCATGGATGATGATTTTTACCGAGACCCTCCTGTGTGTGGAACAAGGCTCGGATTTCGACATTACGCCCGACGGCTCGTATTACAACACACCGGAGCAAACCAGAAGCGAGCAAAAAACTCGCCTCGGGCAAGAGAAAATTGAAAACCGGCAGTCTATATATTGGCTAGGGTGGATGAAAATAAATAATTTGGATATAGTAGGAAATCAACAGTTGGGAGGCCTTCAATGGTTTCAGCAGTAAAAAAAAATTAAAATGAAAATGATTGAGTCGAAAAACTTTTTAACGAATTTTGATGTAAATTTGAAACGGCATTAAGTAAACAGTCATTTCCAATTGGAAAAACTGTGTACTAAACATTTAAATTTTCAGTTCTTTTTACTTGTTCCCCAATTTCCAATCTTTTAATGGTACACATTTTAGGATAGCATTTTTTTGTTTCTAAATTTTGGTTAAAAATAATTTTGAAAAATCACCTCTTTCAAGAATAATGCCAATTACTATAGCACTCTCTACCACTACTACTAATGGGAAAGTTTATAAAAGTTATAACATTCAAGGTTTTGATGGATCATTTTTTGACTAATTGTTATATCATTATTATTGTCAACCCTACTTCTTCTGTCCTCTGCAAGCACCCTTTCATAACGTTCTGCGACCACGTTGTGTTCTATTTTGCAATTTAAATGTGATGTTTTGATCAAGTTAAGTTTGATTTTTGTCGCGCGTTAAAAAAGAAACTGTGTGCCTACTGTATTCATACATAATATAGGTGAAGGGCTGTAGAAACAGTAGGGCTTCAGTAATGTGTATTTTTTCGTTGATACTGAATTGTAAAAAATACATTCGCTAACCGATAAATTTTAACGAAGGAATTTTATGTTATCTTGTAGCACAGTATCCAAGTGAGATTAAATATTTATGCTATTTTATCGCATATAAGCAATCGTAATTAATTACATTTGCTTTTACACCCGACCAAATAGCGAGCACGCATTATGCGCTCGACTGTGCCTAATCTCGGCATCAATCCAAAACAGAAAAAAAAATCAAACAGAAACCACCTCCTGATCCGACTAAGGCGATACGCGCAAGTGACAAAAGTTCCCAACAACCATTCCGAAAGGGGAATCTTTAATCACTTCTATAATTGTATTACGAGAGTGTCGTACAGGCAGAAACAGTTATTATTCGCCCAGAGAGGGGAGGATGGAATTTTGTGTGTGCTTGCACCACCCTAGGGGAAGTCGGGGTGAAAGTACCATGAACATCCCAAATTTATAATTTCACCTGATTCGTTCCATTTTGTTCACATTTTCCCTATGGAATTAAAATAAAATTTTGATTGATTGACCTAAACCGAAGATGGGAACAGTTTTTAACCCAACTTCTCCTTGGCGGAAATCTTTGTCGTCAACAGCATTCGGAAGAAACAGTTTTATTCCCTTCTATATGACGTGAGGCAAAACTTCGTGTACAGTTTCATCTGTTGTAAGGTTGTGTTCCTATTTTCACTTTTAAAATTACATTTTTCAGTTGATGGATTTTTCAACAAACAATTACTTTATTTCTTCAATGTTTGTTTTTGTTCGGCTTCAAATTTTTCATTTTGATCATTTTTAATCATAATTTTCAAAAAAGTTAACTTGGTGTCGATACGTCATGTGTCATGTTAAATGGTTTGTTTCGCTGATGCGAAATTCAATTATTGAGATTTTAAAATTTCCTAAAAAATTTATCTAGTTTGTTTAATTTATGAGTCTTCAAGACAGTCAAGATCATGGGAAAATGGATATTTTTCGAAAAAAAAATTGTGCTTAAATGGCTTGCTTTGAACTTTGAAATTAACTTTCCAATGACAAATGTGTTCGCCACCTTACAATCGGTAGGAAAAAAGGGACTGAGAAACTATACACATAACAGCAAAATTAACAAGGGTGCTTCGAGCGCATAAAGTCGTTACCGTGCAATTTTTGCGTTTTCCAATCGCCCCGCAGCTTATAATCCTGCTATTATTGTCACATCAAATTCGTTGCCCTGATGGACGACAGGATCTATACGATTTGTATGTGACAGCTTTGCTTCCACAGTGCTCTTCGGATCGCTCGCAAGGGGTGGTACGTCCCGGTGCTACTCTTTTAATTGGCTGCCGCATCAGTTATGCACGATTTCTTAATGAAATTAGCATTAAATCTACGACAGCAGCGCTGCTGGACGTGTTTATCAATGAAAAACAGGATATGAAAGGATAAAATGTTGCACTTGGTAATGCTGAAAATCAACAAATCAAACGATATCAAATCGGGATCCAAATTTTTGCTTTGTTACTAAATAACTAACGATAACTAAGAATTAAATTTAGTTATGTACCTTTCATAATCTTATGTTATTATTTTTTGGCGCTATATTCCGACAGAATTCGACCTTCTGATTGTTTACTCGACAACCTGTTAGTAAACTGTTAGTGCACAGGATAACTGCACGATCCTATTGACTCCAACAGCCTCTCCCAGTCGAGAATCGAACATACGACAACTGGCTTGTTAGATCAGTGTCGTATCTCCTGGCCATCTGGGAGGCATGTTGTTCTATAAATTATGTGGCAGCGTGGCTAACGTCGTACTACGTTGGACACGTTTATAGTATGCGACAGGACTTGGGTTTTGATCTGAACTTAGACTTCGAATTGGATAAGCTTGGACTTCAACTTAAACTCAGATTAAGATTTTGGACTTAGACTTAGATGCGGAAATAGAACTCTTTCCGTAAATGCCAAATCCTGAAACTTTCATTCGTCCCGGAATGTCACTTTTTAGCAATGACTGTCTTAACTATCTTAATCTAATCTTAACTATTGTGAATTGTGAACCAATATCTCCATTCCAAATTATGTCTCTCCAGCTGAAATCGATGGATGCCAATCGGTATGCTACCAAGAAAACGATCGCCCAGGGTATGCTGGACATTGCTCTGCTGACGGCCAACGCTTCCCAGCTGAAATATATCCTGCAAGTTGGCGAAAAGCACGAGTTCTACACTTTGATGCTCACACTGATTAGTATCTCCATCATACTTCAGGTTTGTTGATTGTGGTATTTTTTTAAAACCATAGCCTACTAACACTAACACATCTTCATTGCACAATAACACGGTTAAAGATATCGATGGGGGTACTAAATCTGTCACTTAGTTTGCTGCGTGACTGCCGGTTACATCAACCAAAATATCATCGATCGGCCATGGTCATTAATTATGTTGTAACCGGAGCTGCTTTTCTGGTTACAATGCTTAACCTGATGATATCGGCATTTGACCCTAGAGTACTAAAGTTCATAGTAGAATGAAAGCATTAGGTTATGTACATAAAATATTTGTTTTACTGGCAAAATGTAGTCCCTAAGTAGTACATCATAAAGCAATTTGATGAAAAAAAAAAGAGAAAGAGCTTTAGTAACTTCAATATCATAAAAGTAGATCTTCGAATAGTTCCGACAGGATGAGGAAGTTCAAATATCCTAAGCTAATCATCATCTTCACTATCCTATCGTTGCAGCTTGTGGTAGGAATATTGTTTGTGATAATCGGTAGCCTTAACATTAATCGCAAACCTGAGCAAATGACAGCCATCATACTGAACGACATCATTTTAGTGCTAATATTCCTCATTTCACTGATTAATGTTATAATATCCGGTTTCGGTATAGAATACTCTTCGCAACCCTTACGGTTGCTAGAACGGGAAAAGTACGACTATGACACCGCCAGCACTAGCAGTGGCAAACAAATAACCTAGAAAAGACGAAACATCTCCTATGTCATTGTCTACTAACGTGCCTATTGACAATACTAACATGCCTAACCGATCCCCTTCACATAACCTCATTCACAGGTTTCAGCGGCACTGCTGGCCGTCATACTAACATTGGTTAACTTTCACAAAGGTGAACTGCAGCAGCGGGTAGCCAACATTTTGAATCACTTTTCGCTGGGATTTGTGGTGATAGCTTTGTTTTGTGATGTAATCAAAATGAATTTCGGACTGGATCCGGCCGTTCCTGATATTCATAATTAAGTAAAACGTTACTGTTGTTATTTCCGTTGAAATGCACGCTTTCTTGCTAATAGATCGCCCAGGGTGTAGCCTGTATCGTGCTCGCTAACTTCGACATAAACAAAGAGGTCAACCATAAAATAGCCAACCTGGTCCAGAACGTATCGCTCGGCTTTAACTTGTCCACGGTTGTGGTCAACATAATGATCAACGCACTGGAGGTGAAACAAATGAATGATCAGGGTTCAGGTTTTCCTGGATCGCTCATCAAGGAGGAGTAACATTTGAGGGTTACAATGCCGATGCTGTGATGGCGGTGTCAGTGCTGTGCTGCGGATCTCTTTTTCGCCATATTACAAGCTAATTGATCTCAAATATGTTAAAAACTAGAATTTGGCAATCAATTTTGATTTAGCACAAAATTTGCTATAGAAATGTTTATGTTGCTATATATTTTTGCAATACACATGTAATTAAAAGCAGAATAAACCAAAGAATATCGAACATTTGTAGTAAAATATATGGCATCTCTATTCATTTTTCTGAAATATCACAGCAAGATCATCTATTTTATCCAATTAAGAGTAATTTTGGAGATTGCGTAGATCTTCTAACTTTCGAAATCAGCGTGAAATCAGTCATGTCAACTTCTTTTCACAGAAGTGCAAAGACAAATGCAATATATGACTTTTACCGTTTCCGAGACATCTTTCGGTATTCTATGGAATACAACTAACAAATTTCGTTGCTACGAATTTTCTTTGCAATGGCTTAACGCCAAATTTGGCGGTAACATCTTTGTCAATTTAAACATAATTCACCATAATTCACTTCCCTTTACTGAATCGTACGCTGCCTGGAAGTCTATGAATAAGAGGTACGTCTGTAAGTTGAACTTTTGAAATTTATCGAGGATCTGTCGCAATGTGAACATTTAGGCCGCTGTGGAGCGTCCTTCTCGAAAACCACATTAGTACTACTATAACGGATTTGGTCTGCATGGTACGCGGAGAGTTTTGGGTGGCGAGTTAAAGAGGGTTATACTTCGATAATACCAATACCTGGATACGCCTTATCTCTTGGTTTCCCTATCCGTCATTGTACATAACAGGGGTTGACAAGCTCCGGTTTCTGATTCCGTTGATCGTTGGGCCTAATGAAGCAATCATTCGCAAGAACGCTTCTCCAGTGCTGACGTTTGCTGTTTACAGGGGGAGCGCCGGAATGATCAATTCACTTGTTAGCTTATCATAATCTTTATCAGTACTTTATGGGTTAATCAGCTTCGATATCGTTTGGATTTTCGCCTTTGTGTGATAGTTTTCTGCCTTCGGAGTCCTTCTTGAACGGAAATGAATTACCCAGATCTACACGGACTATCTTATGATCAGGTATCGTTGACTGAATTTGAAAAGTTGACGACCATTGATCTCCTCTCTCGCTGATGAGCGTGACATCTCAGCTTTTGACAATTTTCTTAGACTACATGCCCCGTAAACGCCTTGGTTTCTTGATCGAATCCAGTGAGCATGAAATCGTACGCGTTTGCATCCCATTTTGTCCGTTTCGGTTTGGGAGCATGCGCCATCGCTTTCGACCCGAGGACGCGAACATATGCCGAGTTAGGCTTCTTGCTGGACCACTTTTCTGCTAGTTAGAAATCGATTCTTTGATGGTTAGAGATGATGGTTCGATTTGCTCGTTCAGTCAGTCCATTTTCACCCCAATTATATATTTCGAACGGATTGTTTTTTCGAACGAACGTGGATGGTATTCTTCATTCCGCCAGCAAAATCAAATGGGCAAAACAATTCGTTCGAAACAAGCCGTACCTCGAACAAAATAAAGATCCGTTCAAAATACAGAATAGTTCCGATTTGCAATCCGCTGTTGTCTAATGGCGGATTACCAAGCGCTTCAAATGGTCTTCCAGCCTTCGATTCGTGAACTCTTTCCCATTGTGAGTTCAAAGCACCTTCCTCTTCTTCCCGGTTTGTCACTCAGTCATGGCACAAAAATCTTTGTAAACGCCTTCTACTGACTTTTCTCTCAGGACGTATAAGAAGATTTGGCGTGATTTGTCCTCATTCTTCCTCTAGAGGTTCGCAAAAATCCGACTGAACAACTTCTAACAGGTTTGACGCTCGTGATCCGAAGTTGCTTAAATGCAACCATGATTGTTTACTCCGGAACTAGGCCACTTTCATCTTTTGCAGAGTGTCGTAGTTGACATAACCCAGTCTTTTATGCCACATCTCCGCATTCTCTTGAGAGGAACACACCAGGACTTCTTATGACTGCAACTGTCCCAGCTTGAACAGGTCACGCTTCCAACTTCCAGTTACCATTATTTCACTAACCGGGTTGATAATCCAGTTGATCCGGGCTTTAGTGCCATCCTGAACAAAACCGTATGTCCAAGTTTGGTAATCTGATTCACCGAAAGCAAATTTGTCGAAAGCTCCGGAATCACCTGCAGAACGATCGGACCATCTGGACAGCATTTCGACTTCAATTTCATACTTTTGTTGGCGAATACATTCAATGTTTCTTTGTTGGCGGCAATTATTTTACCACTGCTATACGAGGAGCACTCCAAGAACCAAAGATCCAAAAAGGCAAAATAATTGAAAGCACTAGAAACAAAGATCCAATCGTTATCGTCTTCCTCGAATGCCGTCGGCACCGTACACCACGTATTACCCTTCCCGACAGGATTTGAAGAACATTCCTTTGCAATATAAGCAAATTTGCTTTGCTGGATTCGTTTCTTCATACTTCTGGACTGACTTCAGGCCCAGACACAATGCATACGGATTGTGTCTGGGTTGCGGCAATTTGACAGTTTTTCCATGAGTTTTCTGTCAAATTTCCACAACGTAGTAAAATCCGTATGCATTGTGTCTGGACCTTTCCTCCTGTTACTTGCGTATGGAGCTCCCGATGAAGGTACTCGGATTTCCTGCAGCAGTTTGGTTTTTACGTTTTTATAATGTAATCCGGTAATTGGCGCTCCGGAATTCACGAGCGCTATTATCATTGGTCGGTATTCTTCAGGAAATCCGTCCAGTAGAAGAGTTCTATAATCCACTCGTCGCTGTTTGTAAAATTGAATCTTCATAGCTGGTGCGCCGTTACTATGATACCGTTGATGCACGTTTCCATGGAGACACAGGCAGTTAAGGACGTTATTAGTCTCCTCAACAGGCCGATTTTCCGGACCAAATTAGTGGTCTCGAAGGCTGCTTCCAACCTTGACCAGGTGTCCTTTGCAGAAGTAGCTTTCCTCTCGTGTACATAATTCACCGGATCCAGTAGAAGGAAGACTTTACTTTGGGTCTCCGGTCCTTCGACGCATCCACAGCTGCTGGAGTTTCGTCTTTATTCAGTGTTGGCTTAACTGCTTCCCAAAGATCTTCCAGTTGCAAGAACGTCTGGACCGTAAACTTCCACGTAGGCCATTTCTTGCGGCCTCGCAGAAGTGGTAGGAAAGGCAGCTTTGACCACCTGCACCTCAGGATCGGTACAACATCTCCTCCGTCTGGCTGGGAACTTACCATTCGAGTGGTCGTACTCGTTTTAAAATAGCTTAAAACTTTATTTCACTGGTGCTGCGCGCATAACCTCTTGTAAATTGGTTGGAGCCGTAACAAAACTACTTCGGTTGGCAGACTTTTAAAATAAGATAAGACTAGGGTAAGATTCTTACAGAACATCGGTTCTAGTTAGCATTGTTTGTCCTAGATTAGTATGCAAGAACATTTTGACACTAAAGTCAGTTACTTCTATGATAAATGTAAAGGACTTTTCTTCCGTACAATCTTCAACTCTTTTTCTACTCATTAACGAGTAACGTGTAACGATAATCACTACCTTCTTTATAAATGTAATTATCACCGTTGCACCTTCAGCTCAATCAACCCAGTAATTAATCGTGAGAAAGGCTGATTAGTGGTCACCGTTGCATTATTTAAATTTTTATTTAACACTGTTGTACGCAGCACAGAAAGAAGTGTAAAGAATTTTCATGTTAGTAACAGTGAAATCCTAGCAGACTACAGAAGCCCCGAATGTGAATATGGACGATCACATTAGATGTATTAAGTTTAATTTTAGATTTTTCAAAATGTTTGCATTCTGGCGTTATGAGAATGAAACGTTGATTTACAGAATCTATCGTGCGATGCTTATAGTGATTTATTTTGTGTTTTACTTGGGATCGGTTTTAATTGGTTTATTGATCACCGTGAATAGCCTGGATCAGTTATTCTCTACGATGTATCTGTCGCTCACAGAAATTGCCATGGGCGTGAAAACGTTCTACATTTTCATTAACTTTCATACCGTGTATCGACTGCATCAAATGGCCATTTCCAAGCAGTTTCAACCGATTTGCGAAGAAGAATTACGACCAGCGCAGAGTTTGCTATCGAAAGTCAACTTCTGCTTTATGGCGTATTTTATATGGGTATTTGTTACTGTGGCAACCGCTGTTCCCAGCTTTTTCGATGAGAAATATGAACTGCCATTTTTCACCTGGGTTCTGGGTATTCCATATGGTTCGGACATGCCGTACAATTTTTACTGTTTATGGATATATCAGATTAGTGGGCTATTTATGCACGGAATTTTCAACGTTGCTGCAGAATTACAAGTGGGATATCTACTGACGGTTGCAAGAATTCAGCTGGACTTCCTGACACGGAGATTTGCAAGTCTAAGCCGGGCTAATGAAACCTCACAGCATCGTGAATCTTTCATCGAATGCGTACAACACTATACAGTCGTCGAAAAGTTCGTTAGGGATTTTGAACACGTTTTTTCAAAGCCGATGTTCGCGCAATTCTGCGCAAGTGGGGCCAGTATTTGCGCTACGGCATATCGGTTATCATCGGTAGGAATTCACTTGCAAATATAATCTATTCAATGGCATAGATGCTAATTAATATTCTGTAACATTCCGTACAGGTTAACCTGAGTGAGGATTTTTCATCCGTTGTCACCATGACATTATACCTTCTAGCATTGATGTACCAAATATTTCTACAGTGTTACTTTGGCAACGAGGTAACTTTGAAAAGTGAACATCTCACGCATGCTCTCTATTCAGCAGGGTGGTACAAATTAGTTCCAAGACTCCGAAAAGATATTCAAATGATGATGATTCGCTCGCAACGGCCAATTAAATTGAAAGCAGGTGGATACATATACTGTAATCTAAAGTCATTTACATCGGTAAAAATCGCCAACAATTGCGGTTGTTTGTTTGACATCTACCTACTACGTTTTTATATTTCAGACTCTCAACCTGGCTTACTCGGTTTTTTGCGTACTGCAGAGAAGGAAGCAATCAATACGTTATGATTAGAATTCGAATCAGATTTTTTTTTATAAATAATAAAATAACGTAGTCACGTGTTTAATGATTATATGTAATAATACTTGTAATAATTCTATTTTGTTATATTACAAAAGAAAATTGTCCAAACCATTAACTTTACTCATCTTAAGCTGACTAATCAATAATAGAAAAGTGCTGCATTCGGGTTTGGTTAAGGCGAACTTTAAACGGCTTCTGAAACAAAAGTTTTATATACCAGGCGGAAGACATTTTCAAGCACATGAAAATGTAGGTAGGTAAATATTGGCGAAGCAATATCTGGTTTGGCAGACTATCTGTACCTCTTGTTTATAAAAACCGGAATTGTCAACCAGAAAATTTACGTGAATGAGTGTCTGGTAAAACGTCTACTGCCTTTTCTGAAGCAACGCGATTGTTTCGTGCTGTTTTGGCCGGATTCACGAAAGGCCCGACCATTCGGATTTGGTAAACCGGTAGCATAGCTTTATATCTTTTTTGTATACCGGAGCTGGGATCGATCGAATAGGCAACTAAATGCTTTTGCAGAAGTTTCGCAACAGAGTATGTTTCGAATTTGCTGTTTTAATGATATGAATAATCGCTGGTGACTGCCAGTCAAAACGTAATAGAAAATTAACTAATGTTTATTTGAGCGTCTTAGTAGAATACCTGAAACAATTTTGTTTTTATTCTTTTTTATTGTAAAACGTAATAGTTAAGCTGGATACTAAATAAAATTTGTGCCCTTCCCGACAAAACAGGATGAAGGAGCATACATACAATGTAAACACCATAGACGCGGTACTGTACTGTACTACACGGTTTTTAGCTGACTGATAAGGAATGTTTTCGTTGGAAACTTAAGTCACAAGCTATAGACTTAATTTGTCGTCTCGGGTCAATGACTATGAAATTAAAAACGGTTGAATAACATATTTCCAAATCACTGGAAATGATAATTATTAGGTAAAGGAAATCACAGACATACAATTAAAAGCTTTGCTCATTCCTTTCACGCGTTTCGAAACTTCCTTCGTGCAACATAGGTTAACTTCAGTGACCACGAAGCACAAACCAAGTAGGGTACGATGGAAAACCATGTTTTGTGTATTCGACTCAATTTCAAGTTTTTGAAAATTTTTGCTTTTTGGCGCGACAAAAACGAAACGTTATTCTACAAGATTTATCGAATGCTGTTTTTGGTGGCCTTCTTCTTGATTTACCTGGGAACGATACTGGCAGGATTGCTGATCACTAACACCATCGATCAATTATTCTCCGAGGCACTGTACATGTCACTTACGGAAATTGCCATGGGTGTTAAGACGTACCATTTGTTCAAACATTTCTACACTATTTACCATCTGCATCAAGTAGCAATTTCAAAAGATTTCCAACCTGTTAATGAAGAAGAATCGCAACTGGCTCGCAAGTTACTCTGGAAAGTCAACTTTTGTTATCTGTTATATCAGACATGGGTTGTTTTAATAAACCTGTCAGCTATATCACTCCTTTTCGACGGGCAATACAAATTACCTTACTTTTCCTGGGTATGGGGTATACCGTACGGTGCCGATGTGCCTTACAACTACCTATTTCTATGGAGCTATCAAGTTTTTGGTATGTTCATTCACGCTATTTTGAACATAATAGTTGAATCACAAGTAGGATATCTGCTGACGGTAGCCGATCTGCAGCTAGACTTTCTGGCTCGCAGATTTTCGAAACTAACCTGTTCCTATGGATCGACAATTGAAAACTTGAAGTACCGCGAACTGTTTATACGGTTTGTACAACATTACAACAACGTCAACTGGTTCGTACGGGATATTGAGCATGTTTATTCAAAACCCATGTTTGCTCAATTCTGCGCTAGTGCTGCTAGCATTTGTGCAACCGCTTATAGGCTCTCTATGGTAAGAATGTAAAGTTCAAATTGGTTGCCTTTAAATCATGCCTACAATTTGTTTCAGGTGAACCTCAGAGAAGATTTTTCATTGGTGCTGACATCGTCACTTTATCTGCTCGCGTTGATATACCAAATTTTTTTACAATGTTACTTCAGCAATGAGGTAACTTTGAAAAGCAGTCGTCTCACGTATGCACTGTATTCCTGCGAATGGTACAATTTAACTTCAAAAAATAGTAAAGAGATCGAAATGATGATGATCCGTTCGCAACGGCCAATCCGCATCATGGCTGGTGGATTGATATATTGTGATTTGAAATCACTTTCATCGGTATGAAAATATCTTGCAGTTCAAGATTGTTTCTAAAAACATTGTCGTTTCAGACGCTCAACATAGCTTATTCGGTGTTTTGTGTATTGCAAAGGAGAAAACAAGCACCGGATCATATATAATGATTGTAAATTGCTGAACTAAATGTTCGTGCTTATTTAGTTACATAGATTTCAAGCCTTCATAGGCACACAAAAATAGAATTGTTGGTTTTAATAAAATGCACTGTAAATCGAGGCACCCAAATCTTGTTGTAGTGTATATATATGATCTCAATCCTAGTTCTTTCCCTTACCTAGCGTCTGCAACAACGTGACCTGTTTCTATTAAGTGAGAAAACGATAGGTACCAAAATTGGAAATTGAGGATAGTAATGAAATTATCCCAAAAAAATTCTTAAACCAATACTGAAGACCTGAAGACCAATAAAGCCGCTGGGAAGGACCGCCTACCGGCAGAGCTTTATAAAGGGGCTACCCTATATGGCATAAAGACATTTGGCATAATGCTATTTGGCATAACGCCATTTGGCATAAATCCATTTGGCATAACGGTCATTTGGCATAATGGTCATTTGGCATAATGGTTATTTGGCATAACGACTTTTTGGCATAATTTATAATCTAGCCAGGTTTTGTTGTTTGGTGCTTAATTTTTGTGTGTGCAGCAATTTACTGAGTACCTTTTCAGTTTTAAATTGTTATAACTCACTCAGTCAATTTGGAAGATACGTTTCGGAAATTTGTGACATCGTAATATTTGTTGATTTCAGGCAATCGAATCTGTTCCTGTGGAATCATTGATAGTCAATTGGGTACACAAGGCAAAATTAGAATTGGTTTCACTGATCCTTTTTGACATTCCGAAAGGATATGGTCACAGTAGTACTGATTGATCATATCGGAACTGATTCTAAACGAATAATCGATGGTTTTAGTGCTAAGCATTATTTCGAATCCTAAACTCTAATCTGTGATCCTGCAGTTAAATGAATTTCTAGAGTTTTGACACCCACATCATGACAGTTATTCTTGTAATCCAACCAGTTCTCTACTTCATAGCTGACACTTCGTCGTAATTCCGGATTTTCTGGCACTGTCTTTTAGTGGCCAAATAATCCTGTGTGTCTAAACTAGATAAATTTACGAACGAAATGCCACCTGTTGAGTCAAAATCAAATTTGTTATGACAATTGTTAAAGTTCGTTTTTGGGTAGCCGGGTACGCTTGTCGCCCTCCTAGATATTTTTTTTGTAGTTGGTAAACCTACTACGAATAAACCTAGACAAAAGTGATTTCTGCAAAGGTTCGCCGACAAACACTCACAAACTTTATGACATTAAACTCAATTCTTATAACACCAGTGCAAAAGCCAGTGGTAATTAGTAATTGATAGTTAATCATTGCGTACCGATTTCCTGTTCCATAGTATGCTAGAATGTCTTTGACTTTTGTGCTTTTCTGGTAATTGACTATCTGCCGTCAACCTCAAGAAATTTTTTGTTGCTTCTTGCCGTAGAAAGAAATCTTGCATAACTTTTCGAAAAGAACTAAGAGTATCATTTAAAAACTTACCGGTGCGTTACATATACCTATACAGTCTGAATTCGTTGAAACGATAGAATTTTGAAATACAAGTGCATTTTAGTTAGAGCAGGGCCCAACTAGAGAACACCCAATTAACGAACAGCCCAATAAACGAGATTTTTCACGAGCGAGTCATTGCTGTATTTGAAAGTGTTATTTACACTTCATATAGCACACAGTAACCATCCACTATACACTAAATACAAAGTCAAGTTTTTAGTATATGTCCAGCCAGCAAACAAAGACAAAACTTTTAGTCATAATAAAAAAATTGTTTTTTTATTATTTTTCAACGAAACCTTGACAACAGATATCCCTCGTTAGTGATGGTAGCTGCGTGGGTACTATTTTGCGGAAAACCAATTCGCAATTGACCAAAACGCGGATTATAGTGTTTCGCGAAAAGTATTGTTTGGTGGAAATTCATTTTGCGAAATGTACCATTTTGCGAGGAAAATTTTCGCGAAATTAATTAAGCCTAATTAGGCCCATGCATTTCGATCGCCTCACAAAGAAAGTGTGATCCGTCCTTACTCGCTGTCGCTCGTTCGGACCCAACTGAAGGAAAGAACTAGAGGTCAGTAAACCTAGGAAAACAAATAAACCTAGACAGATGTGATTTCTGCGGGGGGGCTGCCCCCCCGCAGTGGCCGGCGCTTCCGACGGCGGGTCACCGGCGAACACTCGCCGTTGCCTACGGCCGGCTCGCCCTGAATCATCTAGGAAAGTGACCATTAGCTCATAAAATAATGTTTGAGGAATTATGCCAAATGGCGTTATGCCAAATGGCGTTATGCCAAATGGCATTATGCCAAATAGCTCTTATGATTATGCCAAATGGGTTATGCCAATTGGCGTTATGCCAAATAGCCCCTTATGATTATGCCAAATGGGTTATGCCAAATGGCGTTATGCCAAATAGCATTATGCCAAATGACTTTATGCCAAATGGGCGCCCCCCCTTTATAAACATGGCGCAGAAACGCTAGCAAAGGCTCTACACTGAGGATTTGGGAGGAGGAAAAGCTATCGGAGGAATGGATGGAAGGAGTGGTTTGTCCCATCTGCAAAAAGGGTGATCGGCTAGACTGCTGCAACTATCACGGTATTACGCTGGTAAACGCCGCCTACAAGGTACTCTTCTAGATCCTGTTATGCCGGTTGTCACCGATAGCACAAGGTTTCGTAGGAAATTATCAGGTGAGTTTCATGGGGGCTCGCGCAACTACGGACCAAATTTTTACTATCCGACAGATCATGCAGAAAAAGCAGCATACGATACAGTCGATCGAGACAAACTATGGCAGATAATGCACGAACACGGTTTTCCGGACAAACTGACGCGACTAATCAGAGCTACATTGGATCGAGTGATGTGTTTCGTACGCATCTCTGGGACACTCTCGAGTCCCTTCGCCTTCCCCTTCTCGAGACGCGGCGAGGATTGAGACAAGGTGACGGTTTATCCTGCATGCTGTTCAACATCGCTCTTGAGGGGGTGATCCGACGAACGGGCATCGAAACGAGAGGCACGATTTTTACCAAGGGTAGCCAACTTCTAGGCTTTGCAGATGACTTCGATAACATAGCCAGGAACTTTGCGACGGCGGAGGCAATCTACGCCAGACTGAAAGCGGAGTCTACGGGAATTGGGCTAAAAATAAATGCGTCGAAGATCAAATACATGGAAGGAAGATGCTCAAAGGAAACAAAGTTAACTAGTCACAAAGTCATAGTACAAAGTCACATAGTTACTGAGAAATAGGTTCTTTTAGGTCACACTACACTGAAATAGTTGCCCAGGTTAATAGAGAGCTCGGATTTATCTAAGATCTAAGATAAGATAACTGAAGAACTTCGAAATCCTATTTGTCTTCGTATTGTGCGTTGGTGCGTTCTATTCTTGAGTCTAACTCAGTGGTTTGGTGACCATTCAACGCTAATTGGATTGCAAAAATTGAACCCGTACAACGAACATTTGTACGGTATGCCTTACGCTTTCTTCCATGGCGTAACAAACACCAGTTGCCAGAATACGCGGATCGCTGCCAGCTGCTCGGAATACAAACACTAGAGCGAAGAAGATTCGAAGCACAAGGCGTATTTGTCGGGAAAATTTTGTCCAGTAAAATCAATGCCCGAAAATTTTGCAGTAGCTTAACTTATATTCACCAGAAAGATCATTACGGCCCAGGAATCTATTATTCTTATCGCAGCGTAACGTGTCATATGGACAATATGACCCCGTCCGCTTTATATCGGCAAGTCAACGCGGTGGTGACATTATTTGACTTGCACATAACAGCAACGACGTTTAGACAGCGACTACAAGGATAATCTAATGTATTTTATGTTATACGTAGTATATTTTATCATCAAGACTACAAGATGTCCGATGATTTTTATACCAACAAATAAACATACAAATAAATGTCATGGTTGTATCTTCACAAAAAAATCTATTTTTCCGGGAACAAAAATTTTCATTTACAGTGAAAGCTACCGTCCTTGTCCGTAACTTTTTCAAGCGAAAAAACGAATAAAAACTAATGTCGAATTTGTTTATTCAATCCGGATTGGAACTGGATGAACTTTTTGTGTTCACTTGCACCTATCTGACAGATAAAATTCATCCAGTTTCAACCCGGATTGAATAAACAAATTCGACATAAAAAAGGCAACATTTCGAAAAGACACTGAGGAAGCATGCAAATCGTAGGCGAAATACGTATTCGTCGTAAATAAAATATACACAGTAGAATTAAATTGGACAAGTTTTCTTCTTTTTTAATTTTAGGTAAAAAAGGCACTAAATTTGTAATGAAATATGGCCAATTCTATTGGAACAAATAACAAAAATATGAATAAAATTTGAATTTGAGACATTTTTACAATAACTTTACCATACGTTTCAATGTCCTCAATAAAAAGTGTTGTAAACGTATAGTTTTTACTACAAAATTTAATGCAGGTAACTTTTTTTCGGGTATCGACAGGAAATTCGAAAGTGTCAAAAAAGTAAGGGCTGCTGATTTCAAAATTTATTCTATTCAAGTGCAGTCCAAAGTTATCATCAAGAGACGCATTTGTATTCCAGAAAACAAAGAAGAGGACTGGTTTGAGAAGCTGCAAGATACAACTTGAATCCGCACACAATTTGAAGTAAAATCTGAAAGCAAAGAAATGTGAGTATGATTCTATGTTCCGCTTATACTACAAAAGTTCAAATTAATGGACAAAGTAGTCAAAACCCCTTCAAAAAAAAATGTTCCGCTATCACTCCGGAACGTCAATACGGTTGTTCATCAAACTTGGTGCATATGTTCTTTGGCATAAAAGTTGACAAAAGGGGGGTGAAAGGGGAGGAAGGTTCAAATGAGTAAAGGGTGCCTTACGCTTGCATGTGACCAATAGCAGTTGTACAAGTGGCTGGATAGCAAGAGATGGTTTCTGAAAGATTCTGACAGGGTTAGGGTGGGCATAGACAAGGTGGAAGTTCAAAAAAACAAAGAAGGCTTTGTCTAGCTTTATGGAAATTACCGAAAAGAAGACTTTGTCTAGCTAGCCGGACGTTCGGTTTCCGGATCTTTAGTAACGTTTGGTAAAATAAAAAAATTTACCGAACGGTCGGCTGTTGATATTTCGGCAGAATTTTACAGAATTCGATACTGTTTTTTAGTGTGTAGTAAAACAGATTTACAAGTGGTTGGAGATCAACGGGGGGAACTGACAAAGAGAGTAGTGATAAATATTCAAGCGAAGAAAAAGGGTTTTTTTGCTTTATGAGAGTTTTTGTTACAATAACAGATGTAGAGGTGGTTAAGAGACAAAGGGGCCCCGAATAAGAACGGGCACTCAATTAGTTCACACTAAAGGGCATGCATAATTCTTTCCTTTAAAAAAATGTAGGCCAAAATTCAATATAGGGGTACAGTGTGACAAAATGACACCTTCACATTTTTGGTTGTAACCAATTTTGTTTATTATCCAAAGAACTGCAACTTGTATTAAGATAGCTGGAAGGGTATACCTTTAAATAGATTGAAGTCGTAACGAGCTCTTCAAAACTGTCTTCGAAAAAATTATTTTTTTTGGAAAAAAGTGTGATTGTACCGTGAACGCACATAATTGCGATTAGTAACTAATTCTGATCACTCAATTAAAGTAATTAATTATTAGAAAATTTAATTAAACAGCATAGTTAATGAGCATGCTTTGATAAGGATAATGTGATGCCATTTAGTAAATAAATATGATTTTTTTGGTGTTGAAAATCGCATGAAAATGGCTGTAATGAAATGTTTCCCAAATTAAATTTTACTTTTTATATTTATTTGTGACAGATACGTAATTCGCCTACGACTTGCAGACTTCATCAGTGCATATTTTCAAAGACACTGATGAAGCCTGCAAGTCGTAGGCGAAATACGTATCTGTCGCGAATAAATATAGACAGTAGAAATTTGGAAAAGTATTCTTTTTATTTAATTTCAGGTTTCATATTCGATGCTTCATAAAGCTTCAGTCAATAAAATGTATTTTGATCTCCACCATCCTCGCCCTCCTCCAAAAAAATATTTTTTTTGAGGAATATATTTAAAAAAAATACCAAATTTTTCTCAAACTACATTACATGTAGGTTCACAAACTTCACTTTCCAGTAAAATATCATGGATCTTGAATACTTGACTGCCCAGCCAGCACCAACTCGTATATCAATGTACGAAAATTATCGTAAATATCTCTTAACAAACTCGGATTCGTGAATAAAGCTTAATAAAGTGCGCACAAGTTGATATTCTATCGTTTATAATGCTAGTAGCTGAGCTGACAAACATACGATTTTCAGCACAAAGTCGTATAGCTGTATGAAGTTTGTCGCGCTTAATCGGATCTTATCATATTGAAATACCTATAAAAGTGTATCGCTCAAGATTATTCCTCAGTGCGTATATCGCCTCCAAAATGATACGGATAAGCGGCTTTTGCGCGTCGAATACGATTTTGTTGGATACATATTTGTACGTAACTCTTATTTGCAATCTAATTATACATATGAAAATGCTGACTGGGTGTTGACTACTTTCTCCTAGTGACTAATACTAACATGATAATTTAAAACACCCAGATTATTTCTAACTTACAATACTTTTTTCTAAGTTCCTTTCTCTCTATGTTTCAGCACAGCATAAATAGTATAAGCAGTATTCAACGTAGATGTGAACGTTTCAAGATTGTAATTGAAGAAATTTCCTGCTTTCAATGTTATCGGCTTGTTGGTCCGTAACATAAACCGCTGCATATCTTTTCTGTACGCAACCGGAAGCTTAAGCCAATCAGATTTAAACAGAGCGTTGGTCAGCTGGTTGCTTTTGTAGGTGACTTCGTTACCGACCAGGCAAGGTAGCAAAATTTGACCCAACATGGCCATAAGGTAGAACATCATTGGTATTGCAGATCCCAGATCCTTCACTAGATTGATCTGCAATCATCGGGCTCAAGTTATTCATATAATTGGTTGAAATTAGAATCATTCGTTACCTCAGATAACCGAAACATGACTGCACAAATCGTTATACCACTGGCGCAAATTTGCAGGAAAACTGCCAGCGAAAAGATTTCCTCTACTTTGTGAGCAAAACTATAAATTATTCAGAATATAGTATTTTTGACGATCAAACTACAAATATATTCACCTATAAATTCTATTATACTTCTCGATAGCGTCAATGAACGCACGTTGATATTTTGCTTTCTCGACGTAAGTAGCAGAATCCGGAACACTCAAGTTAACTAATTTGTCACAGAGATTGTCCAGTTGAAATCCTGCCGTAAAAATTAAATATGCAATTTGAGAATCTGCTGCGACGTTCAGTACGCAATGTCCAGTCATTCCAAACATTTCGTAGGCAAACACGAGATGATAGTAGGTCAAAGTATCCTCTCCCATCGGTACCCAGTAGAACCAATTGGAGAATGGAAGTTTGAATCGGCCATCGAAGAGAAGTTCCAAATGAGTCCAAACCGAAACCAGACTGCAGATATAGTACGCCACCATCGTGTTGCTGAAGAGGGTAAACTGACGACGGTACGTTTCCGCCTGTCTGTCAGTTTGAGGGCGGAAGTCTTCCGAAATTGTTTGCTCGTGTAATTTGATTAACGTTTCGAAATTACTCACGATAAATATGTATTTCACGAACATAGCAGTATCGGTCAGCAGCATGAACATCACCTCCGACCAGAGCTCCTCAGCATTCTCAGCGACAAAAAAGCTGACGAACATTGCAAATATGTAGATAACCGTGAAGAAAAAATGATACAACCATCGATAGGCACGATAGTATTGACTTTCATCTTCGGTAGCCCAGAAACCGTAAATTTTCCATATCCAAAAGGTTAGCCGTTCACAGAGTATGTACTCTGAAAATTCGGACATGTTTAGCTATGTGGATCACAGAGCGGTTAAAATTTTAGAATGACTAACGGATCAACGCGATTGAATGGATATTTTATTCTAAAAAGTTTACTGACGGGCTGGGCGATTGTTGTCGGTAACGGGTAATTTACAGAAAAACTTTTCGGTGTCGTTTACGGTAAAAACCCTATCAATGGGCGCGTAACCAGTTATTATAGTTTGAAAACAAATCCGTCGACGTTTAACCGTCAACAAGTCGTGATATATTCATGGTTACCCAACATCAATAATAAATCGAGAAGTTAGAGAAGTCAAAGATATTCATTGTAGCCCTGCGGAAAATTCTTGGTTGAACGTACAGTAATATTTAGTGGCAGGTTAACGTTCAACGTTTGTTGTGAAAGATCAACACGCTTATAAATTGCAATCTTTTATCCAACAAAACAATTTTCTTAATAAATGAATTAAACGAAAAATAAACTGCTTATGTTTTGTTGGTTAGTTTCGTTGTGCCTAATTTTTGTTTTCAGCTATAATGAACCTCCCATGTCCATGACATCCAGTGAAAAGATAATCGAATTCTAGCATTCTCGTCAATAGCGCGTACCCAGCTTGTACGGGGTCTGTCTCGGGGTCGACGACCTTTGGCGGGTCACACTATGTCCGAAGGTACTTATTAGTTAACTCACATGCACCTCAGATTTTTCTTCACAGGATGTTAGTATTAATCAAAACAATTAATTTAGAGAAGGTCTTAAAATATTCTATGTTGGGTTTTTTGAAAAATTCAATTTTCAAGGTTATTTAGGGGTCATCCCCTCTCAAGAGATCATATTCGTTATAATCGACCATTAGCGTAGCTAGGAAATTTCCCTGGAGGGGGCCTAGGGGGTGCCTTCCAAAAATTTTTTGATTATGATCTTGTTTCTCTGGCTGTCATCGATAGCACAAGGTTTTGTAGGGAAATACCAGGCGAGCTTGATGAGGGTCTGCGCAATTACCAGAAACGTCGGGAGTACAACCTGTCCGCGCGTCACATCTTTATTGATTTCAAAGCAACATACGATACAGTCGATCGAGACCGGCTATGGCAGATAATGCACGAACACGGTTTTCCGAATAAACTGACACAACTGTGCAGAGCTACATTGGAGAGTGTTGTGTTTCGTGTGCATCTCGGAGATACTTTCGAGTTACTTTGAGACGCGGCGAAAGTGGGAAAAGGTTACGGCTTGTTTTGCATGCTATTCAACATCGCACTTGAAGGGGTGATCCGACGAAATCGGAATCTAGGACGAGTTTTCTAAACTTAAATGCGGCCAAGACCAAACACTCAAAGGAACCAAACTAGTGTTCGACATCGGAACGAAAATTGAAGTCCGGGTTCCGGTCCGGTCCGGTCCGGTAAAAAATCGGAACGAATTTTTTAGGTCCGATTTCGTTCCGGTCCGATTTAGCTCTGTTCCGGTTCCGGTCCGATTCCGGTCCGGAAGTCCGAAATTGTCCGGATGCAAAATTGACCAATTTTTAAAAAATAGGTAAATGTTAAAGGCAAAGCTTTCAATGTGTGGAACCTTCTGTAACGTCTAAACGCTAACCGGCCTGAAACGGATCATTTAAAAAAATGAAAATGCGACACCTGGTGCTTGGTAGCTTACCCATCATGGAATGGTACACTTTCAGACATGAAAGTCAGCTTTTAATTAAAAAATTGTCTTTCAACCGCCGGTTTATGTTCCTTTTAATGAAAATTAATTTAAATTCGCGATTTTTTATTTTCTCAGAAAACTTCAAATCAAATTTTCCAGTTTTCTCGGACATCACTTGCTTCAAAAGTTTATAACTTTTGAACAATTTGTTTTATGAAACGGCAAAAAAATTCTCAGCCATTTAGCAAAAATACCAGTTGGAAAAAATATTTCTCACGGTGGTGGAAAGCTCCTGTAGAAAAATAAAATCACTGCAGTGAAATGTTTGACACTAACAGACAAAGTAATTATCAAATAAGAAAAAAAATACAGTGGACTCTTGAAAAAGTTAACTCTCTGAAAAGTTAATTGTTCAGAAAAGTTAAGCGAATATTAGCTCCCATGCAACACTCTAAAAAGTTAATTTTTGCCTTAACTTTTCTGAGAGTTTAAATTTTTTGATTATCCAAAGCGTTCATTCACACACGTGTGTTTTCCTTCTATCTTTATTTCTCCTTTTTCGATTTCTTGACGCCTTTTCACAGTTTCTTACAGAGTCTCATCATAACTGGGATTAAATTAAACTCTTGTACCGGACAGTTGTAGCAACAGTTCAATATGGGCACATGCTTATCTCAGGATTTTTGATAACATACTGGAAAATTGACCAAACTCGTGACTTTAGTCATGACCTTGAAATGCGGTCAGGCATATATAAATATTTTATTTTGAAACGATGATTCTACAATTGATGAAGGGACGGTAAGAGAAAGTAATGAAGAAGGATTTTTTCGGGAATGAAGGGGAAGGGTGGAAAGGAAGGGGGGGGGGGGGTAATAGGTAGCTATGGTTAACAAGTTGTCGCTGTGACTCCTATCTTTTGTCCAATGCTGGAAGGTGCATGGGTCGAACCAAGCTGTAATCAGAGATTATAACCAGATTTGAACCCACAACACCTGCCAGGGCGTGTCGCTCACTGGTACCCGTGTACCTTTGAACCACAGAGGCGCTGGAGTCCAGCGCCTCTGTGGTTCAAAGGTACACGGGTACCAGTGAGCGACACGCCCTGGCAGGTGTTGTGGGTTCAAATCTGGTTATAATCTCTGATTACAGCTTGGTTCGACCCATGCACCTTCCAGCATTGGACAAAAGATAGGAGTCACAGCGACAACTTGTTAACCATAGCTACCTATTACCCCCCCCCTTCCTTTCCACCCTTCCCCTTCATTCCCGAAAAAATCCTTCTTCATTACTTTCTCTTACCGTCCCTTCATCAATTGTAGAATCATCGTTTCAAAATAAAATATTTATACTGGAAAAGCACAAACTTAGATTGAATTTTAAATGCAAAAGAAGGAACAGCATGGACCAAAAATAAACGCGAACATTATCAAAACGTTGGCGTGGATTACGAAAAATCAAAAGTTAACTAGTATAACCGACTATTTTAAATTTACTGAAAGGAACTAAGTATTATTTCATAAAGATGTTTTTTTCTTTTTTTCCTTTTTTTCGGGTTATCTAACTGGTCGCTTAATCTTCTATACCAGCGGTTCCCAAATGGGGGTTCGCGAACCCCCAGGTGTTCGCCAAAACTTTAGTTCGCTGCAGAACAGTATAGAGAAATCCGTCAGGGGGTACGCGAACCGAAAAAAGGTTGGGAACCGCTGTTCTATACCTATAAAAATGGATTTCTGTCTGTCTGTCGGTATGTTCCTTATAGAATCGAAAACTACTGAACCGATCGGTGTGAAAATTTGCATGTAGGCGTGAAAATTTGCATTGTAGGATTTTTGGGGCCGAGGAAGGTTCTTATGATGGTTAGAGACCCCTCCCCCCACTAAGAGAGAGGGCTCCCATACAAATGATACACAAATTGCTGCATAACTCGAGAACTAATCAGGCAAGTAGATTAAAACTTGGCATATGGGTATTTTTGGAGATAAGAATTTTTTTAATGGTGCATTGAGACCCTTCTTCTCTTAAGGAGGGGAATTAGTATGGGGGCTCCCATACAAATGAAATACAAATTTCCTCATAACTCGAGAACTAATCAAGCAAATGGTACCAAATTTGGCATGTGGGGGATTTTGTAGGCAGGATTTTTTTGTGATAGTTTGAGACCCCTCATCCCTGTGGTAGGGGAATAAGAACTCTCATACAAACAAAACAGACATTTTTACGTAACTCGAAAACTAATCGAACTCGAGAAATTTTAGACTCTTCCATAAAACATAAAAGACAATAACAAGACCACCAAAAACTTTTTGCAGCCCCTCGCAGAAATCAGCTCTGTCTAGGTTGATTTGTTTTCCTAGGTCTTCTGACCTCTATTACTTTCCTTCAGTTGAGTCCGAACGAGCGACAATGAGTAAGGAGAGGATCACCCCGAGGATCAAAATGGTACTTTTCATGAAATGGTTTTTCGTGAAATGGGACATTCCGCGTAAGGTTTTTCGCGAAATGGTATTCAGCGAAATGTTTTACAATCACGGCGAATATTTAAGTGCTATCCGCTTTATTTTATCTGGTTAAGTAACAGGGGGATTGTTTTCTACCTTATTGTGAGGAAAAATTGAAAATTTGTAAATTAAACTACCCATGCTCTCATAGTGACGTAACTGCCAAAATGAGTTATCTTAGGTTGAGCTCCTCAGAAGCTTGCTAAACTCGAGATTGTGACAGATTCACGATTTATGTACAACAATTTTAATTTGTGGCAATACGAAGTTTGTCGGGTCAGCTAGTAGCGTATAACACTCTGCGCTGGGCCCTTTTGTGATATCAACAAAGTGTCAGGGAGACCTCAAACATCAGTTCTACCTGACGAGACAGGCAATGTCGCCCGGTTAAACACAGATAGAGTTAAGCATAGCCGTCACGCTTATGCCCGCAGGCAGAGGCGTTCCGGCCCTGCGCAGACTCCATGAACTGACTCTAAGATCTCTCTGCCCAAGGCCGGAATGCCATATTTTAAAAAATAATAATAATGATAACGATGATGATGATGAGAAGAAAAATGATAGATCGACTTTGTAAATGTGCTTTGGACTTTTTGTACAACTTGAGTTAGACTAATCTCATGTTTTTATTCTTGACCTTGAAATGCGGTCATACTTGAGTTGTAAAATGTAGTATAGTGAAGTGGAGGACTCGTCAGCCCCGCCTGACACCGGTCATCAACCGCGCGCCCGCTTTCTTTTTTCTAACACAAACAACGACAAATGAACTAATAGGAAAGAAAAATTTCGGAGCATTGGCGGTTATCAACTTATCAGGGCAAATTGAATCTTTCATTCCCCCAGCATTTATGCACTGTCCCAAGATACAAAGTAAATTGAGCGCAGTACAACCCGGACGTTCGCGGTAGTCGACAGAAGTTTTAGAGCTTATAAAGCTTTATAGAGACGCACCCGCCTTCCAACCCTCGAGACCAAAGAACTAGTGCAGTAAAGCTGTGAGCTTAAACGTCTCTCTAAGACTCAACCCCTCCCTATCGACAGACCCCGCGGCCGGCCATCAGAGCACAGGTCAGCCACGGGGCCAGTGCAAAAATCCTACTGACTATCTAGCAGCACCGCCCAGCCGAGACTCGAACACACGAGACGAATTGACCTAATTTTCCCATCTGCTACCTAAGCACTTCTATTATTATACCCGTAATCATTGTAGAGTGGTCCTTCGGCATCCAACAGGATCTGGTATCCCGCTTACATCCCCTTACTAACCCTAAGCCCCCGATCGACTCAACCAATCCGACATTTTTCGGAGATATTTGGGACAGCTGTGATAAATAGGGATGAATCCCAAAAACATTCATTTATTAATTATCAGAGATCCCCATACTGGCCTTATTCTTAAACGGAATAAAAGCACTTTCTGAACAACGCAACAATCGCATTTGGTAAATTTTTACCCCGAGTTCCACTTGAAATCACAAAAGTATTTTGACATATACCCACATTCAGAAGTAACCGTGACCGCTGTTCATTTACTGATTAGTTAAAAAGCCCTACACCACGACAAGGTTCAATTTTATCGTAGGAAAGCATTATTTCATAAAGATCTTGCTACATATTCCTTTATGCTACAAATTCCAGATACTTAAAAATGAGTATCCTGCTTCCGAGAATATATTTTTCGCTTTTGTGTTTATCATTTTCAATGACTCTTAGGACTACTCAGAAAAGGTAATATTTCGGAAAAGTTAATCGACCCATTCACCAATCGATTAACTTTTCCGAGAGTCCACTATATTTCAAAATTTCTTAAGACTTAGAATGTTGGACAGCCCACAACATTTCCTTAGAATTTTGCACCGTCATAGAAAATGACGTGGAAAGCTTGTTCCAACTAATATTTTTCCTGGATTGCTGAGAAAATTTTATTGCATTTTCATAAAAAATATTGTTTTGCAATGCTTGGTTTTAAAACTAAATTTTCGAAATGAGCTGTGTTCGAAAAATTTCTAGTGGAGTTTTCTGGGAAAATAGGACAACATATTGTTTTCATTAAAAAGTTAACATCCTATGCTCGTAAGCAAAATTTCATGAAAATCTGAGACTCTTCGGCCCAAACCTATACGATAATTTTGAAAAATCCGATGAAACTATTGAGTTCTCTTTCATATTGCACCATAAGCGTGAATATCGGTTACCTATGGCATTACCGAGAAGTGCTATAATTACATAGCTTTTAAAATTAGTTCTTTGAAATTAAATTTTGCGGGATCATGAGGCACGAATCGATGCTGCGAAACGTTCGGTTTTAAGACCCACAGATATTTGCTAATTTTTCAAAAATAAATCGACTCGTTGGACTTGTTTTGGAGCCTTCAACAGAAAGTGTATTATTGTTAGCGAAATTATTGTCTTTCTTCAATTCGGAGGAAGTTAAAGGAAATTAGTTTTAAACATATAAAGCAAGTCCTAGTCATCGTTTCCACTGCGGTCAGTTTTGTGATCAAAAGTGCTCCGGACTTTTCCGGACTTTCAACGGAAGACCTGGTCCGGTCCGGTTCCGGAACGCTTCGTTCCGGTTCCGTTCCGATAAAAAATCGGACTCAAAAATTTCGTTCCGATCGGACTTCGGACCGGGTATCGGACCGGACTTTCCGGACTTTACCCGGTCCGATGTCGATCACTAAACCAAACGCGTGCGTCTCGCGGACGGAAACTGTTGATGACGACGAACTATAAGTGACAGATGGGTTCGTGTATTTGGGATTGCTGGTGCACACGGACAACAACACTAGTAACGGGATCTAGTTACGCATTTAAGCGGGAAATTAGGCTTCCTTAGCCCATCGCAAAACGCTACGCATACGCAATGTTCGAGCGGAAGGTACTACGAACGATATTTGGCGGAGTACAAACTGAAAGCGGAGAGCAACGGAGATGTATGAAAGTCAGTAGGCTACAGTGCGACGAAAATAGTTCTCTTTAACAACTGCACCAGCATCAGGAACAGGGTGGCTCAACGTGCAAGATGGCTCGACCACGTTGAAAGTGATTTGCGACTTCTGTGACTGGGAAATTTGCGACGAGTGGCCCATGATGTAGTTAAATGGAGACGAACACTTGAAATAGCATGAGCCGGAGTGGCTACTAAGCCATTGACGACGACGACAACTACGCTTTTTTTTCTTTAATTCTATATTAGAGAGGTTTTCAGCCTGCGGCTGGTTCGCCTCTTCACTACGCTGTTATGATGCCTAGTGAAAAATAAAATATCTGCACAGCGGGAACATATACACTGAGTTTTTTTTCCGATTTCCAATTCCAATGAGGAAAATTTCTGGAGGGGGCCTGCAGAATTCTGGAGGGGGCCTGGTACCCCAGGCACCCCCTCTAGCTACGCTAATGTAATCGACCACCTCCGATTTCAACCAAATTCTGTACAATTGCCTATTCCGACGCCACATTTAATTTCTCTAAGTTTTGTATGGATTGAACAATCCCCCTTGCAGTGACATGCAGTGAAAAATGAGTATTTTCGAAAATCTGGGAAAATGGAGAAGCGCCACTGCAAGGGGGATTGATCAACCCGTACAAAACTTTGGGAAAATGAAGGTGGGGTCGGAATGACCAATTATACCAAATTTGGTTGAAATCGGATGTGGTCAACTACAACGGATATGATCAGTTGAGAGGGAATGACCCCTAAATAACCTTGAAAATTGAATTTTTCAAAAAACCCAAGATAAAATATTTTAAGCCCTGCTCTAAATTAATTGTTTTGATTAATACTAACATCCTGTGAAGAGAAATCTGAGGTGCATGTAAGTTAAATAATAAGTACCTTCAGCCACATCTTTAGTGCAGAGAGATACGTCGATAATTATTTACATTTCTCCTATTCCCCTTTTTATGAACAGGAAACCTATGTGCCATGTTTTCCATACTTTTGGGAAGATACCTGTTGTACTGATTGATAAATTGAACAGGTGGCTCATCGGAGCAGCCAAGGCGTTGGTTGAAACACTGTTTCAGTAGAAAAGACGGAATACCATCCGGAAATTACAGCAATCGAGCCGATCGCCTTTTGTGTAGATGGGTCAAACCACACCTTCCACTCATTCGGTACTATCGACCGCCTCACGCTCAAATGTGGCCAGGTTCCTATTCCGATATCTTGGATATCTTTGCGGTAAAAGAAAGCGCTTCTGATTACCAAGCTTTGGGAAGCACGCAGTGAATGTTTTTCCTGTTCATAACGCTGACAATTAAGGTTGGTCAGTAAGGGAATATAGTAGGACATTTTTCGAGGGTGAAAACAATTACTTGGTGCTGAATACTAAGGAAAACCGTAATAAGAAGCGAGTTGTTAGTAGTAAGAGGTTCAATACCTCTTATATATTAGACCACATTAGACCTCGCATCTGTTTGGCCACGCGTTGGGTCTGCTAAACACTATTTAATGGCAACATCTTCTTTCCTTCCATTTCAAACAGTAACTAACCTCGTTGAGGTGAAGTTTTCTCTGAGTGATATATTCGTTTCTTGTTATTTTGGGAGAAACACTTTTCCGCTCTGCAAGCTGAATTTATTATCTTTATCTCATATTTGTTATTTGCAAATATTACCTTTAAAAACTATGGGATAATATCTATTAGATTAGCTTAGATTATCTCTTTAAATTTTTCTTCAATATAAATAAGTAAATTATAACTAGCGCCATAAAAATGATTCGGATTTATTTTGATGTAGACAATTTATGGTCGCAGGGCATAAATTTCGAAATGAGAGAAGTTTACTGTTTCCAGCTGGTAGACAACAAACACAAAATTTGAGCTAGAGATAATAGCACAAACAAGTACAGATGGAATGATTCGCATCTTAGAATTAAACAGTTCAAGAAAACAGCAATACAGGTAAGAAACATAGAAATTGCTTGAAAAGCATTGTGCAATTTTAGAATCACTACATGTTCTAAGCAATTCAGACTCCATAATAACGTTTTAAGAAGTTTAATAAATAATCGTTTCGTTTACACTGATCCCAAATTATAGAGGATCCTTGATCCAAGTGGAAAGCTCAAGTCAATCTGCTGCCTGTTACTGCAGAGCAAGCTAACAAATCTCACATTGCCCTTACTAAAGATCTTTAACAGCAAATAAAGGATACTAGCTACTATTCATATTTGTTGATACCTACTCCTATTCAGGAAAGGCTTACCTTTTCGTCCCCTTTCAGTTTCATTCAACACTGAAGTGCCGATTTAAGGTTTTCGTACTCAACAAACGATGATGGGCGTAAACTTTTATGCCAGAACCTAGTACGTCTAGTGAGTTTTTGTGTTGTTTGGAAAGAAAGTAATTCGGTTAATTGTTTCTGCTGCCATCTTTAAAACGTTTTCCGATGAATTGCACGTTGGCCGTCTTCATCGAACTCTCGCTTGGAAACCCACATCTTTTTGAACGTGTCTAAAGAGGCCAGAATCGAACCACCCATCCATGTTGAGTAGATACGTTCTTGCGGCGCAGCGATCTAAAATAAATGAACGCATAGATATACAGAATTAGTCAATTATATACGCACGTGAGGGTTGAGAAACCAAAAACTTACCCTAATTTTCATGTCCTTGGCCACGTGTTTTCGAATTTCGGACAATAATCGATCGCCGAAACCTTTGAACAGTGTGGATCCGCCGGAGAGCACGATGTTCTGGTACAACATCTTGCGGAGATCCATATCAGACTTCTGAATTGAATACATCAGTACTTCGTGAATTCCTTCGCATTCCTCCCCTAGCATATGCGGGCGGAAAAGAACCTCCGGAGCGCGGTACCTTGCCGGTCCGATCTCCAGCACATTGCCGTCCGGCAGAGTGTATTTGACCTTCTCGGTATCGACCGATTCCTCCTTTTGAGGAATTGTCGGTAAATAACAAATCTTCTCCTTGATAGATCGTACAATTTCGAATTCGGCTGTTGTGCGAAAATTAAATCCTTCCTTTCGGATAAGAGTTTTGAGGTAGCGAGTAACGTCACGCCCGGCAATATCCACTCGCATTATACTGTGGGGCATTGCGAAACCTTCGTAAATTGGAACGGCATGCGTCACACCATCCCCGGCATCCAGCACTACTCCGGTAACCCGTCCGGTAGCATACAGGCTGAGAACTGCCTGCATCGACACGAACAGCGCTGGTACGTTAAACGTTTCGAAAAATATTTCTGCTGCTTTTTCTCGATTTTTTCTGGGATTCAAAGGAGCCTCTGTCAGTAGAACCGGATGTTCCTCAGAAAATGTGGATAGTTCATCTTTGCTGTAGATGTACGTCCAAATCTTTTCCATATCGTTCCAATCTGTTACGATACCGTGCTCCATAGGATAGCGAATGCTAAGCAAACCGCGGTAGTCTTCGGCTTTTGGTCCCACAAACACGTCACCCTCAAGTGCACCGGCCATCACACGTACGTGTTTTGGTCGACCCATGCTGGAGAGATAGCGACAGAATGAAACGAATGTTAGCCTTTTATAATATACTGTTTAAGGTAAGGTGCTAAACTGATTCATTTGAGAATTACATTTTATTTATTTTGAAGATCATTCAAGATCAGGTTAATCTATTTCTTGTTTAATTTTAAATACTAAGCAACCCATGACATATAAACTTACTAATTTGGAAATCGGCATTTTGGGATGTGGTCCCCCGCAAAACCTGCCTTTATCATCCCAGATCCCTGAAATAAAAGAAAAAACAATTCCATAAGTTGACCTGATGGATTGCTCGAAAGTCCGGCAACAAATATATCGCGTCGTCCGTGGAGTAGGAAATTTTACCGTCTTCGACATGGCACGTTTGCAGCAGGTGGATCAATTCTATCTAGACTGTCAAAAGCATCGGGACTATTATCGGCACCATAGCGGACAAACAAGCAAACTGGCCCGATTTGAAATATGCCGAAAGCGCTATCCAAATTTACCAAGACCGACTGAGGAATATTTACAACAGTGTACAGAGTTCCCAAAACATACGTATGGAGTATCTTGCGCAAATTCCGACCAACGTTACAAAATTGTAAGTCCCACGGATCTCAAAATCAACCTATGCGGTAAACGCAACGTAATTAAATTTTAATGTTTAAAATATTTTTGGAAAATAAAAAATATTGAATTGCATCGATGCGTTTTTAGGTTCTCAACTAAACGATGATGTCATTGATCATATATTGCCGTTTGTCGAAAATAGCTATTTTTATATCGATTTGTTTGGTCTCATAAGCTGTTTTGCTGCTATTTCATGAGACACCGCACCTATCATATGCAAATTAACTATTTTCTTCAAAATTTATAATTTTATTTAATAGTGAAATCACACCCCATTGCAATTTACTTTCGCCCTAATGCCATTCGCTAGTGATTATTCATACTTACATTGTCGATCACCACCGGTTGATTGACTATCACATCGTAAGGCTCCATTTTTGCGGTGCTTTCGTTTACTCGTGACCACTATGAACCCCGAAATTTGTCGCTTAATCCGGAAAGGATGCCCTTTTTCGAAATTTTGGGCACTTGCGGTTCTTTTTTTGTGAAGCTCACCACAATCGTTGACGTCTGCGAAAGTTTTTCCTTTTTCTTTTTTTTCGAGCTCTGCTCTGACAGGATCAGCCAGCATAACGTGTTATTGTCACTGAAAATACACATAACGGATATAACGATGTATAGCTGATGTAATTGTGATAACGCTGGTAACGCTGAAAGCCAATGAACACTCAAAGTTTAGTTGAATATGCAAAAAATATCGAAGGTTAAAGAATTCTGCACATAATAGAACACACACTTAACAAAAAGCACCAAATTCGGTAAAATTTTACCGAAATCTAAACAGCTGAACGTTCGGTAAAAATTTCGATGGTGCCAATCGACGTTTACAGATCATTAATAATGTTTGGTGCAAGAAAAAAATTTTAGCGAACGTTCTGCTGTTTAGATTTCGGTAAAATGTTACCGAACCGATTAAGTGTGCATCAGACGAATCGTTGCTTTCCAAGAGATGCGTTTTCCTAGTGGTAATAAAATCGAAATTTCTCACTTAAGTTTGCCTTCCTAAAAATAATCACTAATCACATATTATTTGGGGTACAGTTGCTCTGTTATGCTCACCCAACAAAAATTTTTGCTGCATAATTGCTCCTTAAGCGTTTGTTTCCTGGATATTGGCAAAATAACAGTTGAATATGCTTCTATTCAAATAAAATGTTTTTTGGGTAATTTTTATATCTTCTGTCTAATTTTGATAAAAAAAACAACTGTTCCTCTATTTCTTCATTGCATCTTACTATCATTCCCTCGTGAGCCCGGGAAGGTGATTTTAATACCGTGCGAGTGCCGAGAGCTTTCAATTTGAAGAAATTAAATTTCATGACTTATAGAAACCGATTTAGAAACCGACGGTGAGAGACGAAGTCGCTTAGCTAAAATATAACGATCTAAATGGGGCTTAATTACAAATAGCGATCCAGGAGTAAGAAACAAACGTCAAAAACATATGTTTGCTGAGTAACTGTTTTTTTCTGACGTTTTAGGCCGAGTGACAGCTGACACTTTGTTCAATGGACATTCTGCTTACTCGCCAACTACTTGAAGGATGCTCTCCTCACTACTACATGAAAAAGAGATAGCATGATTAGGTGAACGTATATATGTTTTGGCCAGAGCACTACGCGTATATGCCACCTTGGCTACAACTACCCAAAATGCATCTTGACCCAAATACAACAAACCAAAACCAAAAAACTTAAAAGTCCGTTTTTTGTCACAGAGAATAATTCAATTATCGGTAGCAAGTAGCCAAGATTGGTTGAATTTTTTAACATCTGAATTTGTACACTTTAAGGGCATTTTAAGTAATTTCGACCAAGTCTTCTAAAATCTAACCTATGTACAGGTAGACTCATTTAAGAGTGTACATACCCTTGTATTTTTTTGCAGAGAACGTTACAAAACGTTACTTTTCACAGCATTGCAACATGAGAAACCTTGTGAGAAACGCAGCGGGGTGCTATCCGTATCTTAACGAACGGTGTTTGACAGTCCACTTAACGAAGGGCGCTATTTCAAAAAATGCAAGAAATAGCGCCCGTCTGACAGGTAGATTTGCTGCCAACCTTTGTCGAGATGTGCTGAGATGTTGGCAACAAAAACATGGTACCCATCGCAAGCCCCTGGAGAAACGCCGTGAGATGAGAAACAGAAACCCACTGAACAAAAAAAATTTACTTTGAACACCTTTAACCGAATTCAGACATGCCAGATCTGAAGGTATATTTGCGGATGGAAATATATATTCATGTATTAAATTGTGTTGAGATGGTTAACTTAAATTATTTGCAGATTGTGCTCCTAATTTTCTATAGTTTTGTGTAAATAATATAATTTTTCAACTCATGCTGGTCATCTAACCGAACATAGATCGACTACTCTTAGTAATCAGTATGTTTTTAAGATTTTTTAATTTGAATATTTCGATTTAAAAATTTCTGGCATCCCTGATCACGTAATTGAAAGGGAACAGAGTGAAAAGAAATGATACAAGATTACGATTGGAGTGGAGCGGGATCTCGGCGCTAACTGAAAAAATTGAAAATAGTTATAATATTTATCTTTATAAAGTGTAAAAATCCGTACTTCGTTTGTGTCGAATTTGGTTACAAAAAGACAATTGTAAATACGCTAAGTTAGGGTTTATGTGGTCGAATCGTGCGTAGTAAAATATAAAAAAATCGCTAACGGTAAGTATTAACTGCTTCGAGCGGTTTGAATAAACCGAATAAACATTGCAACTCATCATAACCTTGGATGTTTAAAAAATATTCCAGGCAGCAAAAAAAGAGCCGGTAAGGATGTCTTTCGCCACCAAGATCGATGGGTTGCGAAAAGGTTTCGAACGAAAGTCGGGTGCTGCTCGAACGGTGCAGGAGATGCGTGTCCTGCTTGGAAGCATAGCCAAACAGGCAGACCGGGAAAAGGCTGCACTTTATATTTTCAAGGAACTGCTAGACGTCTATATGGAGTTGGAGGATGAACAGCGCGAACAACGGGATGCGTTGTTCGAAGCATTTTCCTGTTTGATTGAGGAGTGCCAGCAGGCAAACGATGCCATAAAAAAGAACTTCGTGCCACGCATCTATAATGTGATAGCTAAAATATGCGACAAAGAGGTTGGTTTCTGCGATATTCTCGATTTTGTTTTGTTTCCTAATGCTGTTTTCTAGAATAAACGGTTAATGACCATTCAGTGCTGCCATGTAATGAATCTATGCCCAATAGATGACCATCAGGACTTGTTTCATCGGGTCAGTAAAGTGGCATTAAAAGTTGTATGCGATCTAAATGGTCGAAAGCCAAAAACTGGTTCTTCCGCGACGAAACAATGTTTGTCCGATGGATTGGACTTCATTTCGAACGTTACCGTGCGACTTGTGCAGCAATGGACGCTTGCCGAGAATCCAGAAACACGAACAAAAGCTTTGACAGTTTTCCACGATGTATTCAATAACAGTACGGCCTTACTTTATCGGCTGTTCAATTTAGAACCAACGAAAGCTTCAAAGTTTTTCCGATCGTTTATTGATGTGTTCCAAAACCAGGCACCGTTAAGTGAGAAGGAACTGTTGGATTTATTTCCACCAAGCATTACTTATTTGGAAAGTGTACTCAGCCTGGGTGAAGTTAAACAGCAATATTTGGAGTTTGCTGGATTTTTGAAAATTTTTAATGCTATCGAGGAAAAACCTACCGCTATATTTGTAAAAATATTACAAACATACCTCGAGTTTCAACTCAAACCCAAGCCAGACGTACAAAAGTTAAAGTTGATTTCAGACCAATTACGTGATCTGCCGGTAAGTTTCGGCTCAGATCCGCTGTTAATAAATGTTGTTATTTTTATCGTAATGCAAATGAGAGTTCACCTCGAACAAATTAAACAGCACGCCCAAGGGATTGCGTGGCAAGTCATTAGCTTATGCAAATCGTTAATGAGGTTTGCACAGCATTGTCCGAGCGGTATTTCGCAAATTTGCTCTCGCTGCAGCAACTCCGGTCGACATGTAGTTGACTATATTACGTCAATAATTGTTCAAAATGCCTTGATAGTGGCAAAAGACGGAAAAGATTTACCGCCAGAGCTGGTTGCCTATGTTAACGGGTTACTGCGGCAACAGTTGCTCACATTGGAGGACACCAGCTGTGAGAAAAAACATTCCATGCTCGACTCGGCATTACGATTCACGGTAAATTGGGTGCGAATTTGTTTACGAAGCTTCTCCAGCAAAGAACTTATTGAGCTAGTTCGAATATTAATCAAATACAAGTATAAGTACAAGTTCGACTTTTTAACACCTAACTATTTGATGAGACTGATGGAGAGTTGTCTTAAAGACTCGCAGAGCTGCACTGAAAATATTGATATAAAATTAGTCAGATTGATGCTATCCTTACGAGATGACGTACTCAATAAAGAAGAATCCAAGGAACTGGAAGAAATTGCCTACGTTGTGGTAAATTATCAGATGAATGCTGATGAAACAATACGGAACATGAATATTGTCGAGCTGTTGGAGCGTAGCGATCGGGAATTATTTGGGTTTCCAGACGAACAATTGACTGATACGGATATAGTTACTATACTTCTCGCCGAAATTAGTTGGGCTTCCCGTTACAAACCGGCAAAAACGTTGGATTACGTCAATATACTGTACAAGCTGAAAGCTGATCCACTAAAATTGGGTATGACAATTTTTATGCTTCAAGATGGTACCTTTTCCCAACTACCTGCGAAATTCGTAGAAAATCTCACCGTTAAAATTCGAAATGCCAAACTCAAAGCTCCAATCGACCAAATCCGACGCTATGGCTCATTAGCAGTGCTAAGTTATTACGCGTACGAGTCACACTCAAAAGCTATTGTTTCTAAATTGAAAGGCTGTCAGCTGTACAAGGAATCTCTGGCAAATGATCAGATCAATGAAGTTTTGCAGGAAAATCTGATGGACAGTGAAGCTATAATTCTCGAACACTTGGAGGCAACCTACAGTAATTTTCGCCACATGATCACAATAATGGCCGAAACGTCCTTCCAGCATTTCAATTTAATCTATTCTCTCAATCAAATATCTTCAATGTTGAGCAACGTTTGTCATTTTTACCAGATTTGTTACCACCCTAGACGGTCGGTAGAGTTGCAGCTTCTTAGTTACGTACTCGTAAGTCAAAAAGCGGATCGTACGCTGGATTTATGCCGCTCGCTAGGTTTTCTGATCGAAAACCATCAACTGTTTTTGCAGCTTTTACAAGATCCACTTTACTGCAAACTAGAATGGGTGCCTACACTGGAACAATTGATTGCAAAAGCAATCGAAATAACCGATAACCATGAGTCAAGCCTTTTATCCCTTCCGGAAACCCGTCGATACTACTTCCTTAACCTTTATCTAGCACTCGCTTTGTACGATGCCTTCGAAGGTAATTTACAAATGGCCGGTACGCGTTTGCAAAAGCTCAACCCACTTCTTCAGCAACTGTCCGCGAAATGCTCAAACACTGTTTCCATCATTCGTGGACGTATCTATCACGTCTTGTTTCGGCTCGTGACCTACTACAGATTGCCGGTACCACGCGGGATACCTCCGCGGATATACATCCGCATGATGCTGAGCCATTTCAATGACATACAGAAGCTACAAACCGATCACACCTTCGGTGTTTCCACAGCGACACTGGAAATGACGATCGATACGATGCGCTATTTGATTCTGCAATACAACGCCAGAGAGCTTATCGAACCCTATGTGGAGCAGTTGTTGCGCTTTGTGCTGCGACGAGGAGCCGGACTGCGGGCCTTGCAGCTGTTGGCCATGTACGTGATTATTAGTGCCGACAGTGAAAAGTACGAAAAGTGTCGGGTAAGTAATTGTGTAAACCAGAAGTTTAGTAAACTTCACTGCTATCTTATTGGTTGTAGATGTTGCTCACCTATATGGATCGGTTGTTGATGATTCGCCCGCTCGGAACAGATCGCAAGGACAAACCGCGTAGCAAATCTATTGATTCCATCGCACAGGCGTATGAGCGATTGGAGGTTCCATTCATTGAGCTCGATGATGATCCTGTGGATCAAACCAGAAAGGCCGTAAAATACATCAAATCACCGTCGGTATGGGCGCTCGTAGCTCGCGTTTTTAACCCAAACAATTTATTGTTTTTTGCCATTGCAGAAAAGAAGTCCTTCGCCCAATCTATTTCCCGAGTTGCAAGTAGATGGAAGGCAATACACAATTCAGCACCAATCCGGTTGTACGTGCCAGTTTTGTCGCTACCCTCAGTACAAATGTTTGGCATTAATAGCTGTAGCCAGTTATGCTCGGTTGGCATTTTTACAGCACCGTTATGACGACTGTCGTAATTTATATCAAACAGTAGCAGAACATTGGGACCTGAAAGGGACTTTTTACTGCAAAAGTCCTGAGTTGGTGGGATATCGAGAAGAATTCACATTGTTTCTGGCGAGATCGTTCATGCATCACGGTCAGTATCTAGCAAAGATTGACCAGCCAAAGGAAGCACATAGGCTGTTCGAAACAAGTATTGACGTATTGAACCATAGTGATAACAACAAGGCCGTAATGATCGAGGAAATTCAAATGAATCTACTGTCACTTCAGGATATGAAGAGCCTAAACACCACGAAGGAATCGGTTACCGATGTACTTAGCTATGCTGATTTCATGAAAGAGAATCCCGATTTTGAATTAACTCCCTTGATAGATCTCGGCCGCATAGAACTGAAAACACCGAAGGTTAGAACGAACAAAATAGTTCCTAGGACCGCCTGTCGGGCAGACGATTTGCTCAAGCAGGTCGCTCGTAAGCACCTGAAGACGTACTTAGCCAAAGATCTCTCTCAAGAATCTGGAATTATCAGCGCTATTTCCGGGCTGTCTATTGGCTCCGAGAAAAAAACCAAATCAGTTAGCATATTCGTCGACTCTCCTCCAAAATTGTCGAAAAATTCTCACACAAATTCAATTATTCCAAACACAAAGGAATCCGCCGCGTCTCCTAAGAAAAGAGGACGCAAGAAAAAGCCCGATTGGGAGACTCCTGCAGCTCCGAAGTCCACCAGGAAAAAGCGAATCGCTCTTAGCCCCAGCGTAAAAAGTTCCTCCTCAAACGAATCATTCAAAGACATTCTCGTCAAAGGATTGGAATGTAGCACCCCGAAGGTGACTGGACCAAACCCTGGTAGTCGGGGCAAATGTCAAACAACCATCAAGAAACCAAAACTAACGTCGGCCTTCCCGCGACTTAAAGCTACCGTCTTGCGCACTTCACCCAACATGACAGAAGAGAAAGCAAATAATTCGTTAAACAATTCCTATCGTGATGTTTTACTAAAATCACTCCAGGAGAGCAAACGGGGAAGTGAGGTTATTGTTTTGGATGATTCAACCGACCAGGAGGATGTGGTAAACACTAGTCTGCTCGAAAATCACTCGGTTGCCGAAATGAACAACGGTTCACTGTCGCTTCGGAAGTACTCGGATCGAAAGTTGCTAGCAAACGCAACTGGAAGCGGCGTCAAATCCACAAATCCCAAGACCAAAACGAGACTGCTGTTTGACACCTCGGAGGTGATTGATATTACGACTCCCATCTCCTCGCCGGCCGTAGACAACGGTGGCAGCGGTTGCAGTGGTAGCGGTGAAGGTTCCATTGGTTCTAGTTCGAGTTCAGGAGTCGTGGTACGTAGACAAAGAGGTCGCCCCCCTAAGGGAACTGGCAAAACACCGGCAGCTACGCCGAATGTGACCAGCTCAGTAACTAATAGGCGAAGGGTAAAGAGGCAAAACACGGATTCCTAAGGTGTGTAATAGTTATCGCTGGATTATCTATAACGTTTATATTTATAAATTGACTTTTACCGCTAGTAGAGTGTAAAATTTTTCTAGTGACTATAGTCACTTTTTTACTCTGTTTCTAGTTACTAATATATTGAGATTAAATGTGATTTCATTACAGTACCTATATGTATTCCATGTTACTTTGAAATGCCCAATTCTCAACTATCCTGAATTTCATCGCTTGCTTTAGTTACTCGAACTCTCAGTAGAACTTTATCTATCTATCATCATTTATACTTTTCTTCATTTCCTCTATTAATATTTTTTTGAAACGATGGTTCTACAATTGATGAAGGGACGGTAAGGGAAAGTAATGAAGGACTTTTTTTTCGGGAATGAAGGGGAAGGGTGGAAAGGAGGGGGGGGGGGGGTAATAGGTAGCTATGATTAACAAGTTGTCGTTGTGACTCCTATCTTTTGTCCAATGCTGGAAGGTGCATGAGTCATTACTTTTCCTTACCGTCCCTTCATCAATTGTAGAACCATCGTTTCAAAAAAATATTAATATATGACTGACCGCATTTCAAGGTCATGACTAATGTCACGAGTTTGGTCAATTCATTTCCTCTGTATAATTGTGTTGTGATCTTTACCATATCAAACATTTGTCTTTATTATGTCCTCACAAGCGTCTAGACACTCCTGATTCCACTAGTCAAACCACTTTTAACGCTAACCTTTGTTCACTGATTGAAAGATTTTGGTCTGCGGATCTACCTTTTTTATCCTGTGTGGACTGATCACTGCGACCTGTATCGTTGATCTATTGTGATATCGCCCGGGTGTATATGACCCGCACTGCATTTATTTTTGTTATAATCGTTATTGATTGAGCGATATGCTTATTGAATTTTATGCGTGCTTGTGTGTAATTGGGTATCCTTCCTTCAAAGCTTTTTTCTACTTTACCCAACTCACATACCCACCACATGACATCGCGTAGTCCCCAATAATAGCCATCCCTGGCGTGGATAAACCAGTGCATTTTACTATAAGAGTCATTTTTGCACTGTCAATGGGTCATATCGGAGGGTAATGAACCCATGCTAAAGTCACTTTGACATCTGATTCTACTAATATTCGAACCTGACCATTCACTTGTCAAAGCAGACTCGGTAACTTTGCGGCTACAGAGCCCCCACCTTGTTGAAAACAATAATTTTCATTATTGCCCGAGTCCCGAGATATACCGACCAGGGCTTGAAAAGGGATCGCAAGTTGAATGTGACTGCCGTGAATGCGATATTTCCGCATTCAAACTCCGCTTTTTGAACGATCACTTGACTGTTTTTTTGAATCCAGTCAATCTGCCGCTTGCGCTGCTGCCGTCTATACAATTCATGCGGCATCTCAGCAAAAGCAAACAGTCGATCTCCCGTTTTGCTTTGCGCTTTGAGAATATAAACTGCAAACTGACTGGAAGCATACGGTGACGTATTTTTTCGTTTCTCTTTTTGTCTCCAAATCGGCTGCTCACAGTAATAGTTTGTCACCCGGACGTCGGTCAGACGCAAGCAAAATATTCGTTTGTATTGGACGGAGTCCGACCGACTTCTTCCATGCACATGTAGTGGTTGTTTTTTTGTAGTATTGAATCATACGATTGTGCGATTGCTTTTCGTTAGCGTGGTGATTGCCAGTCATTTGACTGTTTTGCAGTCATTCGCTGCTCCAAACGGTAAAGGCAACTTGATCGAAACGAAAATGTCAAAAAGTTTTAGAACGCGTTCGTACTGCTGCATGCAATCGGCGTTTGACTGAGCAAACTGCCAGTTGTGTTATGCATAGCGTTCGTATTCCACCTCTAAACGGACGGTGTGAACTTGAATGTTGGTGTGACTGCGGTAGAAAAAAAAGGATCGGTCGAAGCCCTGATACCGACATAAAGTTAACGTTCCACAAAATACAACAGCGCGAGTAACCGTGGCTTAAGCTTTCTACCGTGCAAGCGCCATATTCAAAACTGTGCCTAACTCTGGACAGCGACATATTTTATATTATTTTCTTGATTATTGATAGAATGCCAGCTATTGAAACAATTTAAGTTTCTTCATCTCATAACTTATTTCTTTCTACAATTATATCTCACACAAAACACCCCATCAACGCAGGACGTAAATGAAATAATAAGTTAATCCGAGACGACAATAGATGGCTGCTTAGCAGATTGCTTAACAGCATTGAAGAAATTTCGTTCCTAAAAAGTGATAAAAAAAGATCTTTTTCACAAAATCTGTATCTGTAACATTAAAAGATACGTGTTTTTGTTATCTGAAACATAGTTTTCACTTGTTTAAGTGATTAATGCATGAAATAACTATAATTTTAAACTTGTCCAGAATTACCCACCTTTGTTTTTGTCGGTTAGTAATAGGTAAAAAATGCCGTGTCGCAAAAGGAATTGGACCTGCTTCATGGCAGCTGGAAAAGGTGCTGGCGATGAAGAATGAAAGCTACTCTATACGATAATCAGCTGCAATTCATGGAATTCAAGTGAATACACAGTACGCCAAGGGCAAAAGTTTGGTGGCTCTCAAAAAACCTGGAAAACCAGCAATTTGCACAACGCTCGACGAAGTGCGCATTGCAGAGTGCACGGACAGCGAGAGCTGGCTTTCCTGTGGACATGGAACGTTTGAAATTTCTTCCCGAGTACCGAGCAGTCTATCCATGCAACGTACTCAAATTTCAGAATTTCGCTTGGTACAAAAGAAGTAGGTACCATACTACAGTGGAGGAAGTGACCTCATTGGTGTAGCAAGCAACGAAGATGTGTCACCCCCATCGATAAGGGAAGTTAAAGAAGCCATCCAGCGGCCGAAGAACACCAAAGAAGCGGGAAAGGATGGCATTGGCGCGGAACTTACTAAAATGGCCCCGGACAAGTTAGACAGCTGTTGATGATCAGTTGATGCAACTGATTGTTGATTGAAGATTTGGAATACAGAACGATTGCCGGAGGAGTGGAGAGACGGAATAGTTTGCCCTATCTACAAGAAAGGCGATAAGCTGGATTGCGAGAGCTACCGAGCGATCACTATCCTGAATGCCGCCTACAAAGTGTTGTCCCAAGTCATCTTCCATCGACTATCGCCAATAGCTGATATATTTGTGGGAAGTTATTAGGCCGGCTTCATAGAGGGTCGGTCTATAACGGACCAAACCTTCATCCTACGGCAGGTCCTCCAGAAGTATCGCGAATTCCGAGTTCCGTTCATTGATCCGTTCATCCGTTGATTGATTTCAAAGCCGCATATGATAGTGTAAACCGACAAGAGCTATGGAAAAACTCCTCTCCGGGTAAGCTTACTAGACTTATCATAGCTACGATTTATAGGAGCGCTGTGTGAGAATCTCGGGTGGATTGTCGGACCCATTCGAATCTCGCAGGGGACTTCGACAAGGAGACGGTCTTTCCTGCCTGCTATTCAACATTGCGCTTGAAGTTGTTATAAGATGAGCGGCAATCGAAATGCGGGGCACGATTTTGAATAAATCCAGTCAATTTATCTGCTTTGCAAACAACGTGGATGCTGTCAGCAGAACACTTGAGGCGGTGGAAGATCCAGTACACCAGACTAAAACGCACTATTATAGCACTATGTATATATCACTACATTATAATAATGAATCTGAATCGGATCACTCCTATGCTCTTGGTCTCTGCACAGAGGGCTTTGTTAAGCTGATGGTCGCCAGCTATAACCAAGGCGGTAGACCTTCCTGCGAGACTAGGGATCGCTGCCCTAGTAAGACGACATGTTTAAAAAAAACTTATACTACGAACAATTTAGAAGATGAACCACTACGGAATAATCGGTATGGACCCAGGTGAACAAAAAAGAACAACGGTTATTGGAAACTCGGTACTTGAAATGTCAGGAGCTGCAGAAGACGAAGGTCGAGGCTGTAGGCATTCAGGAAGTGACGGTCGAAGACGGGAGGATGTAAATTTCGCGCAGTAGATCCTATTGCGGGCGTAACATTAAAGTATCACGTTTACTACAGTGACGGCAATAAAGCAGAGTATGGAATCGGATTCGTATTACCCATGGAAAACAAATGAAACGTGTCATTAGATGGAGGCTCAAACTACCATCTATGCATGTTGAGGATTAAGGATAAATTCTTTAACTACAGCCATAAATGTGTACGCACCGACGAACGAAAAACCCGATGACATGAAGGAGGAGTTCTGATCTCAAAAGGATATATGGGAGTGCCCAGGACCCAACATAACGACAATCATCGATGATAGAAATAGACAGGTCGGAGGCGAAGAATCCTTCCGCCCGTTACTGCTAGAAAAAAACCTTCATTATACCACAAACCACAAAAGGCCTGAGGCTAATCAACTTCGCTGATCTATAGTACATATTTTGCACGACGGAACATTTGGAAGCTGGATCGGTACTGCAGCGCGAGAAATGTTGGGTACTATTACTACAGCCATTTCCCAGCGGTTCAATGTAGAGTGACTGACGAAAAGAATCGAGCCAGAACTCACATGTTGGTTGCAACTTGCAACTGTGACACGCCAGAGCAGAGCGAGATACCGAGATGTTAGAGGTGCCGAAAAGAAACTTCACCGTCGAAGAAACGCTAGCACTTAAATCGCGTTGGCACGATACGAGAAGCTTCTTTAAAACGTTTAACGAAATCAGAAATCGGACCGTGTCAATTCATGCTGTAAACATTGACAAGGAGGGAAATCGGATTACCGAAAGATCGGAGGTGACCAGGCGTTGAGAGAACATTTTGATGTACTATTGAATGGTGAACAAGATAAAGCTGTCAACAGAAACAGGATAACGATTGAGCATGATGAATAAGCTGTGGATCCCCCAACTTTGGACGAGGTCAAAAAAGCAGCTAGAGAGCTGAAACCTGCAAATAGCTGGAAAGGACGGCATTTTCGCTGGACTTTAGAAAGTCGGGAACGAACGGTTGTATCGTAAATCCATCAGGTTATACTAAAAGTATGGACTGAACAGGAACTAACTATACGATAGCTGGAAGGTCTCATATGCCCTATTTACAAAAGGGCCATCGACTGAAATGCAGCAATCGGGGCATTACTTTCCTCAATTCTGAATACAAAATTCACTCAGGCATCCTGTTTTACGAAAGGCCGTTGCAGAAAACTTTTGTTATTTTCGAGAGGACGATCCACGACGGATAAATTCCTAGAATTCAATTGGCAGGCTTACCATGTGTTTATAGACTTCACAGTCAAACGAAACGTCACCTTTGAGCAGAGCGTTTATGGCGGAATATAGATAGGAATGGACGTTGAAGCAATTTTACTTTTTCCAAACAATCAGTTAAATGTTTAGCTTTATGTTTATTCAGTTTAGTTTTCACCAATACATATTACGGTGTCGGATAATTAAAGTGCTTAACTGGTTAATAATTTTAATAATATTTATCCATTTAAGCTGCTTCCTTAGCTAGGCGCTCAGCTTTTTCTACAACTTCCTCAATCGGACCGACCATGTAGAAGGCGACTTCCGGCAAGTGATCGAGTTCACCATTCAGAATCTTGGTGAAACCCTTGATGGTTTCTTCCAAGGGCACTAATTTTCCTGCGTGACCAGTGAACACCTCAGCCACCTGGAAGGGCTGCGACAGGAATCGTTGGATCTTACGGGCGCGAGCAACGGTTAATTTATCTTCCTCGGACAACTCGTCCATACCGAGAATGGCAATAATATCCTGAAGCGATTTGTAATCCTGCAAAATTTTCTGGACACCACGGGCAATGTTGTAATGCTCGGCACCAATGATATTTGGATCCATAATACGGGAGGTCGAATCCAGTGGATCTACGGCCGGGTAGATACCCAATTCAGCAATAGCACGAGACAGCACAGTAGTGGCATCCAAGTGAGCAAAAGTGGTGGCCGGAGCGGGATCGGTCAAATCGTCAGCCGGTACGTAGATAGCCTGCACAGATGTGATAGAACCTAAAGTGAAGAGTGAAAAAAATGTTACAAATCCCCTGTGTCCGCATTTATAATAAGTTACCATACCTTTCTTAGTAGTGGTAATACGCTCCTGCATGCTACCCATGTCCGTGGCTAAGGTTGGTTGGTAACCGACAGCAGATGGAATACGACCCAACAGAGCAGACACCTCAGAACCAGCCTGAGTAAAGCGGAAAATGTTGTCGATGAAGAGCAGCACATCTTGACCCTCTTGGTCACGGAAATATTCAGCAACAGTCAACCCAGTAAGAGCAACACGAGCACGGGCACCGGGAGGCTCGTTCATTTGACCGTACACGAGTGCTACCTTAGAGGACTTGTCCTTTAGAGAGATAACGCCTCCCTCAATCATTTCATTGTACAAATCATTACCCTCACGGGTTCGCTCACCAACTCCAGCAAAAACGGAATAACCACCATGAGCCTTGGCAACGTTATTAATCAGCTCCATAATCAGTACAGTCTTGCCGACACCAGCTCCGCCGAACAGGCCAATTTTGCCACCCTTAGCGTACGGAGCAAGCAGATCCACGACCTTGATTCCCGTCACTAAAATTTCTTGTTCAACACTCATTTCAATGAACTCAGGAGCTTCCGCGTGAATTGGCGCTGAGAGATTTGTTTCGATTGGGCCACGCTCGTCGATTGGCTCACCGATTACGTTAATGATACGTCCCAGAGTTTCCGCCCCGACTGGGATACGGATAGGGGATCCGGTATCCAGTACCCGTTGTCCGCGCACTAGACCTTCGGTACCGTCCATAGCAATGGTGCGGACGGTGTTCTCACCGAGATGCTGGGCCACCTCGAGTACCAGTCGGGAACCGCGCTCCTGCACTTCCAGAGCATTCAGGATGGGTGGAAGGTTATCGTCAAATTGCACATCGACGACGGCACCGATTACGGCGACAACTTTACCTTGCGCCCCGGCGGCTGCTTTCGCTGCCGCTTTGGCCGCATAGCTCCGAGTGAATTGTCCAACAAAATTCATTTGTTGGACCTGGGAACCAACTTTTAACACATTTCTTAACGAGGATAACATTTTGACGACTATCACAAGTGCAAGAAAATTTTTCTCCACTCGGTCTTATGTAACACATGCGGCAGCACGGGTGTAGTAACGCAGGGAACAGGCGCTCGACAGGGGAAGTTACTGTCTCGCTGTCACGTTACGGTGTTGAAGTCACCGGTAACGTTCTACAAAAAAAAAAACAAGTAACACTCGCCTAGCATTTGAAAAGGGCCCAAAAAATACAGTAAATTTTTGTGGCTACAACAGTGTTTATTGTGGACATTGAAAGTTATGGTGTATTTGTCGTAAAAGTGTCATAAATTCAAATTTTATTTTAGCACAAATTCACTGCATTTTTTAAATTATAGGTATATTAATTTACTGGAATGAAAATTTTTGTTCGTGAAAAAACTTTTTTTTTCTGTTTTTAAAATACCTAACTAACTACCTACCCGTTATTTTTATGGCAGCACCTCTCAAAACCATGAAATTATGGTGGACTACAATAAGTTTGATGGAATAGTTATTTTTTCTGATTATTTAATTTTAGTTTATTTTGTATCCTACTGTTACAAACATTCTTATCTTCGTGATAGTTTTTTTCGGTAAAGCTGTGTGATTTGAAAAGTTTGGTTATCTGATCTCCGTAGTTTCAGCCCGAAAATTTGAACAAACATGCATGTGAATGAGCTTCTTTTGTTTTTAAGATCAAGTTGACTTTGGAAAAGTCAGGTTTCATTTCTAACGATGCAAAAATCTATACAGAATTCAATAATATTCGGTAATTTTTTAAAACAGAATCATACAAGTGTGCATAATCGTTTTGTTCGATTTGACAGTCCAATTAGAAAACCGTGCTACAACGTTGTCATACTTTGTATCATAGGGTTTCAATTTAATTTAAGCCTAAACAAATTGCAGGTAAAAAATATATCAGCAGCAAAGATACCAAATGTGTGGGGTTGTGTGCTGATTTTTGTACCTTTTATTGCTTTAATTGACTTAGCTATTCACCATCTTCGACTACGTCGTACACATTACTGATAAAAATTTTGATCAAATCTTTTAAGGTGAAACAGCTCACCTAAACATTTGCTATTAATTTTTTTTCCGGTATTCAAGCACACACAGAGATCTTTATATAAAATCTGACATCCTTGGACAGAAATTTTATTAAAATATGAAAACTTGAATAACATTTGAAAAGGGCCTTCGACCAAACGTAAACTCATCGAGTGAGCTCGTTTTCCTATATACTGCTCCAGCCTAGGCTCCAGCGCAAAATAACTTTCACTCGGTTTGTTTACGTTTGGCTTAATGACCCTTTACAAATGTTAGTCAAGAAAACCTCGTGGGAATTTATTTTTAATGTTTCATTTAACCACAGCACAGCCACCCTATGGGTAGTGCTGCAGTTTGACAGTTTGTTTGTATAGCTTTGTCAGCCTTGTGTTGTTTTCGGGAATTTTTCTGTTTTGTTATTTTCTTTAATTTTTGTGTAAAGCCATTTTTAATATTTCCAAATCAAACTTGTGCTATTGCTGTGAGACATGACAACCATCAACGAAAAAGAAGATCCTCTAAAACGACGCTTGGTTCCACGGGGTCTTCAGAAACTAATCGAACAATGTTTGAAGATTTATCCGGATCAAACAAATCCACTACAGGTCACTACCGTGCTGAAGTACTGGTTAGTAAAAGCTGTCACACTCAATAAAATTATAAAATAAACAATTTGATTGCTTCCAGGTTGGGTGGTCAGGATCCCCTAGACTATATTAGTATGTACCACAATCCCGGCGATCCAGACCAGAATATTCCACCGCACTGGCATTACATTAGCTTCGGGCTTTCGGATTTACATGGAGACGGAAGAGTTCATCGTGACACTGTCGTAGGAGCGGAGCCTCTATCTGGGATGGGTTTCGAGCTCACCTTCAGACTGGTAAAGTCACTGGATAATGCAAACGAAAGGCCTCCCACTTGGCCGGCAAATTTGTTGCAATCTCTAGCGAAATACGTTTTCCAATCCGGTAATCGACTGTGTGTTGGAGACAACATTCCTTGGCGTAGATCGCTTGATGGAAAAACGTCTCAAATTCAACACATGCTAATCGCGGAAGATTGTCAAATGTCTCGCACGGAAACTCCGTTCGGATGGGTTGATTTCTTACAAATCGTGGGAGTGACAAGTGAAGAGCTTGAACAAGCCTCTCGCTGGAACGGTAAAGGAATTTTAAACTTACTTCAGAAAGACCCTGCCACTGGAGGTCCATGGTTAATCACGGATATGGCCCGATCAAAAAGTGTTTTCGAATTGTTCCCTGAAACGCTTCGCCAGCTGAACATCGATCTAGAAAGAGAAGGATCTGACCTCGCCGGTGTCAACGCCGATTTCACATTCAAAGAGTTGCCGAAACTCACAAATATCAAAAAAGAAATTGTTGATCCGGAAGAGGAAATAACCCGAAGTATTTCCTCTTGTAACATTGAGATAAAAAAAGAATTCAACGATGGTCTGGAACATTCCGGATCGTCTGACATGGTAAATCCATTTCATCACTCGCAGATACCATCCAGAGTTTCTCCGTTGAACGGAATAGAACTCACTTTGGCTCCATACGCGGCTAAGTTTCTTGTTTTAGCCATCAAAGATCGAATACGCCATGGTCGACACTTTACCTTTAAGGCACAGAATATGGCTGTCACATTTGTCGCTGAATCCGTGACAGGTTCATTTGTAAATCAGGAAACACCGTATGGTGTGCTCGGTTATTGGGTGCAAATACTTATACCAAATGCACTGATTGGCAAGATGTTGGAAACTTTCAGTGATTTGAACAAAAGTTCAGATAATCTTCAAATACCGCTGACTTATGAATGGCCTGAGTATAATTTAAAATTTATCATTGATAATCCACCACCGGAGCTGTTGAATCAGCAAGGGCCGATTCTAGCATGAGAATTTTCATTCTGCATCGCATGATGCTGAGATAGACTGCTTCCATTTTAATATTAGACAAACTTCCCGTAAGCTATATGTTTATTTACTAAACATCTTTTTTTTAATTAACTTTTATCGTGAAAATGCCAGATGTGCCAGACTGCAATGAATTTCATTAAACTATATTCTATGGTAGCTCGTTATATTCAAAATCAAAATAGCTTTTACGGATTACCTCAAGTGGATCAACCATGCTACCGTAGAGAAGCAAGAGCTAAAATGGTCACTGATAATCTAAATTAAATTTATATAAAGACAAGAATCTTGCTTAACAACAATGCAAAAGGTATTACTTATTCGCAGATAGCTGGATTTTAAATTTATTGATTAATGATACTATTCCGGTTAGAATGAGGTAACAAAATTATAGAAACTGTATGCTAAGTAATTCATAATTAGCGTAAAATTTAGCTTATCGTGCAAGTTAGCCTTGCTTAAATTATAAAAATCAGGATTAGGGTCACCAAAATATAAAAAAATGTATTAGAGGTGTATAAAATAAAGAATATTGGTAAATCACTATTGTTTGTCACAAATTCACACATAATTTATTGCAACCAGTTACAATTGCAATAGTTACAATTTTTTATTACATTTTGTTATGATATTCTGATCGGAATTCAAAGTATCATATTAGAACACATAAAAAAAGCTTTTAATTATACATTGGACTAATTGTAGAGTTTCTTAAATTAATTGGCTATTATTTCATAACTCCAATAGATTTTATTTTTAGGTATAGATATACTTTTTCCGCAAAATTATTTAATTATGTATGTGCCTTAATCAAGTACGAATAAATACATTTACATTTATATTGCCTGTTATATTATTAAGTATATCCCACTTCATTGCCAAAAGATTTCTGTGCTACGCACAAGGCTTGATTTATTGCGGTTTGGTCACAATCGTAGTGTCCGCTTGAAATATTGCAAGCACTAGCGTGCCCAAACATAAACAATAGGCACCCGAGTGTTTCACAATATTTTGGCCTACAAAAATGGAGTAATCGTATATAATGGCGAATCTATTGCTCACAAAAATTTCGACCGGTTAGGACCTTCGAGTACAATTGGATTCAAAATAGACTTGAAACTGGACTAGAAATTAGAGTTGAAATCGGACTTGAAATCAGAGTTGACACAGAACATAGTTTTACTTAAAACGAACAAAGAATAGACACCACAATTCACTTGAAATTAGAATTCACAGTTTTCGTCCTATCTATTTACATGTTTTACTTGTTGTTTGTTCCATTTATTCTCGAGTCCCGTTTTTTCACTATTTGGTTAGTTTTTTCTCCTTTTTCGTGTCGTTTTCTTGGATTTTGCACTCACTTCTTCCCGTTTTTCTCTCGTTTTCCTTTTTTCTGTCCCGTGTTTGTTGTTTTATTGTTCCGTTTTTCTTTGTTTCCTGTCCCATTTTTTATATTCAGGCCTGTTTTTCCTCATGGTTTACACTCGCTTTTTGTCATTTTTTCCCGTTTACTGTCTTTACTCTTTCTTGTTTCCTTTTTATATTGTCAGTTTTCATTTGTTGTAACTCTTTTTATCTCCATTCCTCGTTTTTCGTCTTCCCCATTTTGTTGCCTCTTTCTTTCGCCTTTTGTGTCACGTTTTTTGTTTTAAGATCCCTTTTTCCTTTTCCTCTGCAGTTTTCTTTGTTTATCTCCCGTTTTTCATTTTTTCCTCTTCCGTTTTATCTCTTCAGTTCGTTTTTCTTATTTTTCTATCTTATTTTTCCGTTTTTTCCATCTTTCTGCTTTTAAATCCCATTCGATCTATTCTCGTTTTCTTTGTTTACTCTATCAGTTTTTTCTCTCTTGTTGTCTTGATCTCTGTCACACACACACACACACACACACTTTTTTCTCTCTCTATCTCGTTTTTGCCTTTTTATGTCCGCTTTTCTAGCCTATTCTTCATTTTTAGGAAGGGAGGAATGTCTGATCACTAATTGAGTGAACTGGAAAATTTCGATATAGACCAAAAAGATATCGGCTAGTGCAATGCTAGGTGGGATTCGCACCCACAGTCTTTCGATTGGCGCTCGACTGTATGATCTGATTAAACTACCAGCTCCCGTTGTATCAGTTAGTCTAATATCTAGTTTTGTTACCATTCTCTCGACTCTATCATCCCGCATGCCATACCAGCTTTCCACGAGCGATAATGGCGGCTGATGGGTACAACTTTCTTAAGGGCACAGTTCGGTTTTGACATTCAATGCAGGAGCGTTTCTGCGGTTACTCTGGAAGCCGCTACGGTTGTTTGCCGGTTGAGTGGAAAAATGTAAACATGTTCATCAGATATGAGTTTTTGTAAACAGGATTTCTTTTGGAATGCAAACTGAGTTTTTCAGTCATAACTCAGGAATAATAAAAATATGAAAATTTTATTGAATTTTATTTATTCGAAAAGAAAAAAAAAATAATTCAGAAAATTTCCATGTGGAGTTTTCCACTATCAATTAACTTAAAACACAGACAAACAGACGTAACACTCGTTTTCCTTTCTTCGTACCGATTAAACCATCAATTCAAATTTGGGCTTAGTTGGGAATGTCCCCGTTTTGGTCGAAGTGGCGCTTTTTAACGAAAGAAGGGGAATGCCCCATTAAAGATACTTGCTATTTCGAGGGATACTCCTGCTGCTATTTGATATTTGGGAATGTCGATCATAGATGGTGCTAGTGTTCAGGCTAAATGTGAGGTACGATAATTTTTGTTGATTTTTTTGACGTAGGACTAGGACGTCTTTCAGGAAGGTAGCTGGTATAGGGTGTCATTCCAAAAAATCTTTCTCGAAAAGTGATCAGGTTTTGAACGCTAATAGCTTAGTGATTTCCCGAACGATTTTCAATATTCTTACACCAATCGATTGGAAAATTTTCTAAGAATTGGCCCAAATGAAGAAAAGTATGGATTCTTGATGTTGAACTATTGCAAAATTGAAAATAATGAACCTATGTTTTACCAGAATTCTCGCTTCGTGATTGATTGGAAGTAGATTCTTTACGATGATCTAAACCTATACTAGTTTGATATCTGTGCTTGGGAAGTAAGCCAAAACAAGTGACCAAGTTTCCTCATTTCAACAAAATTTCTTAACACCGCGATTAAACCTAGACCATTTTGACGTCCTAGCATGGGAAGTACGCCAGAAAAAGTGACAAAGCCCCCTTGTGCCAACAGGTTTCTTACGAATGCGATTAAACCTAGTTCAATGTCTGTGTTATGGAAGTGTGCCAGAAAAAATGACACAAGTTCGTTGTCCCAACAGATCGCAAATTCTTTACTGCGAGACGATTAAACCTAGGCGAATTTGATATCTGTATTGGAAAAATGTGCTACAGCTGTAGTGTTCGGTTACACGATGACTCTGTACGCATGCTTGCCGTTTCATTAGAAGTGTAGTGAAGGATAGGATTGAATTGGTAAAATCCCTTCAACGTGGGCAACCATGGGTAATAAAAACAATCTTTAATTTCTGTAAGGTAGCAGGAAAGCAATAGTTTGTGTTCTTGAATTTGTTAAATTGTTTCCAAATTCACATAGAAATAACTCTGCAATCTTTTGAGGACTGGACGTATGCAATGTTACTACTTTGATAAATGTTACATACAACGCATGTAGCATGTATATATGTTGCATATAGCATGTATACATGAAGAATCGAATGATTGCAAGCATGGATACATGCTACTATCACTACAAAGAGACTTACGTAGTCCTGCGTCACCTATATATGCGGCCGTGTCTTGTACACAACCCCTTTGATTTTTCCAAGAGTTATGTCTGTTTGTCTGTGCTTAAAATTCTTCTTAAAAATGTAAATTGGTTTTAAAGTTGGCTTGAAGTTAGACTTGAAATTCAATATGAAATCGGACTTGAATTAGACTTGAAATTGAGCTTAAGGTAACGTTTGCATTTAAAAAAAAATGAATGGACAAAATTTGCCGATTTTTCATGGGTTTACCTTCACATGCACCGACGAAACTACTCATGCAGCATCATAGTAACAAACGTGTAGGGGACATGTGTATAATGTGGCACAGGTGGCAGGGTGGCCACTCAGTCGGGAAAATCGGGAAAACCGGGAAAAAGTCGGGAATCGCTAACAGTCGGGAAAAAGCCGGGAATTTCACAAATAAACCGGGAAATACCCGCCCGAGAAGTTTTTTTTTCAATAGCTGCATTTTTTCAATCAAAATCTTCAGGGCGCCTTTCAGGTTTTTTTAATCTCGCCACTTCAGTTTGAGTTCAGCTCAGTTCATTCGGCTCACTTCTTCGGAATTGTGATTTGAACCCGAACCCCGCTCCACTATCCTCTTGGTTCGATTAA